>NC_047507.1:6676899-6806267 GCF_902827115.2 Pseudochaenichthys georgianus | reverse complement strand
AAGGACCATGCATACAAAAACATTAATCTCAGCAAAGAGAAGAGATGCAATATGCCAGATTATAGCTAATAGCTAATTTCCATCTGTGGTCCATTCTTCTGGACGTGTTTCATTGTGATGATAGTGAGTCAATCTGTTTGTTGGAAAAACAGTAGTTGAGTGATTACTGATAGAACATTATTAAAAGAGATAATTATTCAAAGTGTTGTTACTTTAAAGTGTTGTTACTGACCTTTTTCTCTTTTATTTTCTTTACCTCACCTGTAACTGCTGAGACCCTGAGGAACATGCACCCTGACCTGCTCAGGCAACCTGATTTCCACTGTACGTAATAGTATGTGGTTATGGTATATTATTTATATACATCAAAGGCACAATGCACCCCCAGAGACACACATGTATTGAGTGTGATATTTTGCATAGGTCAAGTGAAATCATCTTTACACACTAGAAAACTGTAGGAGTGGCAACTTGTTTTGAAATTGAATTTTTAATATCCGATAATGAAGTTGATCTGTTTTCTTTATTCTTCTCTCTTCCCAGCTCCATCCATCACCGTGCTCTGTTCCTGCAGGTCCTTCTTGCTAATCAATGCTTTATTTTTTTACACAATTACAAACAAAGTCAATGTGTTGTATGACATGAAGTTGTGCTTCATTCGGAGTCAATAATAAATTCATTCTGCCTTCAACTGCACAATGACTGTGGACTGCACCGACATCCATGTAGCTGCCCCCAGTAAGATGAACCAAGCAAAGAGGGTCAACATCATGCCTAAGGACATCTAGCTGGCGCGCCGCATCCGCGGAGAGAGGGCTTAGACTGACCTGAGACCAGCACACCCAAACACAACGGCTCTTTTAAGAGCCACCTACAGTTTCAATCCTACGTTATTATAATGATTAAACTGGTTCATGTGTCACTTAGTTTACTGAACCGTGATGAATGAAAGAAATGAGTGAGGTAGTGGTTTACTGAAGTTACAAAGACATTAATATATGAGTGACAGGTCAGTGTAAACACAAGCTTCTGTCAATTATGGATCACTCAAACTATTTATATAAAAATATGTAATAAAGTTCTAAAACAAGTATTCAGTATATTCCTTGATAGCTTTTGGAGAAGGTTGTTTTTAAGTTTACTAAAATCTATCGTTTCAACTGTTTCACTTTATAAAAAGGAACAGGTGAGTAGAGCATCATTGAGTTTCTTATTCTGTCAGTAAATTATCCAAATGAAATGTTTATCATTATTTTATTCAACCCTAAACAAATTGATTGTACCTTTTTAATAATGACCTTACATGGTTAAGTTAAATTAACTTCAGAAAATCAAATCTGTTCTGAGAAAAAACTAATAAATGTTTAAAGATAGGAACTTGCCATCCCACTGAAGAACAGTCCGTAGAGATTTAAAGGCGTAGTTGTAGTTCAGTCCAACGTTTCATTTGGATTCATTTCTCCAACAGTCAACTATTTTCATAAAGAATATATATATTTTTCAAAGTCAACTTTATTGTCAATCTTACTCAGTTTGTGTTTATAGACAGAGATCAAAAATACTTTTAAATAAAATAAAATTATACAATTTACAGATATGTATACAAATATATATATATATATATATATCCTATATAATGATGGTGGACACTTCACCTCCAGCAGGGCAGATGGCTGCACAAGTCCATCGGGGGATGCTCCCAAAACACCGACTCACTCACAAAGAGACCAGACTCGAACACTGTCTCCTGAGAGGCCTGCACAAAAGCCTTCACCCCTTCGGCCTCGTTTACAACCCCCCAGTTGACAGCCATGACTCCGTCCAAGTTGTACCCCCCGAGCACCCTCTTCATGAGGGACGCGCATGGAGTGGATGAAAGTCCCGACCGCAGCACAGCACCAAACTTGCTGGCTGTCAACCTGCCCCGCCTGTGTAACTGCCACTTTGTCCGCTGTCCTCCGGTGGCTGTCTGGATGGCAGCTTGCTGGTCTCTGCTCAGTCGCATTGAGGCAAGAATTGCCTCAAGCCCCCATGCCCCTTCACCAGCTCTGGCACGGTGACAATGGCCTGATGTTGAGGCCGCGGCTCTGGCTCAGGTGACAAAAGCCATGCCATGCCACACTGTGCGCCCCTCAGTGCAGACCTGAACCAGTCTACATCCTGAGTGGCGATGTCTCTGGCCAGTGGGTTGTATGTCTCCTCTCACTGTTGGTAAAGTTGAGACACCGGCTGGACTACTTTGGAAGTGCCAGGCTTCCTCCACTGGCACTCAACATCTGTGGAGCTGATCTGCCACATGGCACATATTGCCAATGCTGCAGCGTGGCTGCATTTGTACATCCCCCGTGCACAATCACAGACAGCGCTCTGCATCGCGCCATCGTCTCCCATGCAGATCTGTACAAATAAAGTAAGTACCATGTTTGTTAGCATGCTATAATAGATTGAATGAGCAATAATACAAGGATGGTCCGGATCTGGGGGTGGGAGGGGTTATTTTTCCATAGTTTTGTCTGATTGTTGTTATTGTTTGTTTTTTCTGTATTTTTTGTAATGTGTGTTGTACTGGTTGTGATTGTACATTGTATTTTTCTAAATGTGTATGAATACATTTTTGAAAAACATTTGATCAACAATAAAAAAGTGTTCGCCTCTCTATAGAGAGGCGAAGTCCCTCCCTTTCCGGGAGCCTCCATGGGACCCCGGAAGCGTAAAATTATATTAAGTCAATGGAGAGAGAAAGGTTATCTTTTGATCCCGTTTGAATTGTGCCACGAATGACACATATGATGTTTGTCAATTTAAAAGAATATTTTGCAAGTCAAAAAAATTAAAATGTGTCGTAAAACTGTGAAGTTACACATTTTTTTGTGTGAAACCGCTGAGTGAACTACAGGTCTCTTGGTCTCGCACAATACGCGTCACCATCACAAAGACGGCCGTCACGTTAGCAAATGTCACCTGTTTCTTTCAGAATGAGAATAAAAGTATAAAACGAGGTGACTACAATTCTGGACACGTTGAGAGCTGTACATACACGAAAGGGGAGTTATTCGGTTCTGTAAGAGCAGCGGGACCGGCTTTACAAGGTTTCGGTGAGTAATATGAGTGCAATGTGTAACGTTAATGTCAGCTAGCTAACATTAGCTAACAAGGTACACTAACGTGTTTTGTTTCAGTAACTAGTTTTCTCCTTAAGAACTTCGTGGTCTGTGTGTGCTGTGGATAACATTAGTGTTCACAAGAACAAGGTATACTCCCGTGTTTTGTTTTAGTTGCTCTTCAGATTGAAACGGCCAGTTTTATATCGACTATACTGTATGTGTGATCTCCTTTTACATCTCGTTGTGTCATTTGAGTTTATTTGCTGTGTGTAGATTCAAGGGTTTTGGTTATCTTGTCAATTTGTTTGGTTATCCAGGCACAGCTGTGCGTGACTCCCTCGGGTACACTGGTATGTGTTTTCCTAATGTAGAGAGCATTGATTAATTAATAAACTACACACTGAGTCTAGATCCTGACCAAATCCTTTTTTATTGTTGATCAAATGTTTTTCAAAAATGTATTCATACACATTTAGAAAAATACAATGTACAATCACAACCAGTACAACACACATTACAAAAAATACAGAAAAAACAAACAATAACAACAATCAGACAAAACTATGGAAAAATAACCCCTCCCACCCCCAGATCCGGACCATCCTTGTATTATTGCTCATTCAATCTATTATAGCATGCTAACAAACATGGTACTTACTTTATTTGTACAGATCTGCATGGGAGACGATGGCGCGATGCAGAGCGCTGTCTGTGATTGTGCACGGGGGATGTACAAATGCAGCCACGCTGCAGCATTGGCAATATGTGCCATGTGGCAGATCAGCTCCACAGATGTTGAGTGCCAGTGGAGGAAGCCTGGCACTTCCAAAGTAGTCCAGCCGGTGTCTCAACTTTACCAACAGTGAGAGGAGACATACAACCCACTGGCCAGAGACATCGCCACTCAGGATGTAGACTGGTTCAGGTCTGCACTGAGGGGCGCACAGTGTGGCATGGCATGGCTTTTGTCACCTGAGCCAGAGCCGCGGCCTCAACATCAGGCCATTGTCACCGTGCCAGAGCTGGTGAAGGGGCATGGGGGCTTGAGGCAATTCTTGCCTCAATGCGACTGAGCAGAGACCAGCAAGCTGCCATCCAGACAGCCACCGGAGGACAGCGGACAAAGTGGCAGTTACACAGGCGGGGGAGGTTGACAGCCAGCAAGTTTGGTTCTGTGCTGCGGTCGGGACTTTCATCCACTCCATGCGCGTCCCTCATGAAGAGGGTGCTCGGGGGGTACAACTTGGACGGAGTCATGGCTGTCAACTGGGGGGTTGTAAACGAGGTCGAAGGGGTGAAGGCTTTTGTGCAGGCCTATCAGGAGACAGTGTTCGAGTCTGGTCTCTTTGTGAGTGAGTCGGTGTTTTGGGAGCATCCCCCGATGGACTTGTGCAGCCATCTGCCCTGCTGGAGGTGAAGTGTCCACCATCATTATATAGGATATATATATATATATATTTGTATACATATCTGTAAATTGTATAATTTTATTTTATTTAAAAGTATTTTTGATCTCTGTCTATAAACACAAACTGAGTAAGATTGACAATAAAGTTGACTTTGAAAAATATATATATTCTTTATGAAAATAGTTGACTGTTGGAGAAATGAATCCAAATGAAACGTTGGACTGAACTACAACTACGCCTTTAAATCTCTACGGACTGTTCTTCAGTGGGATGGCAAGTTCCTATCTTTAAACATTCATTAGTTTTTTCTCAGAACAGATTTGATTTTCTGAAGTTAATTTAACTTAACCATGTAAGGTCATTATTAAAAAGGTACAATCAATTTGTTTAGGGTTGAATAAAATAATGATAAACATTTCATTTGGATAATTTACTGACAGAATAAGAAACTCAATAATGCTCTACTCACCTGTTCCTTTTTATAAAGTGAAACAGTTGAAACGATAGATTTTAGTAAACTTAAAAACAACCTTCTCCAAAAGCTATCAAGGAATATACCGAATACTTGTTTTAGAACTTTATTACATATTTTTATATAAATAGTTTGAGTGATCCATAATTGACAGAAGCTTGTGTTTACACCTGTTACTCATATATTAATGTCTTTGTAACTTCAGTAAACCACTACCTCACTCATTTCTTTCATCACGGTTCAGTAAACTAAGTGACACATGAACCAGTTTAATAATTATAATAACGTAGGATTGCAACTCTTTGAAACTGTAGGTGGCTCTTAAAAGAGCCGTTGTATTTGGGTGTGCTGGTCTCAGGTCCAAATACATCACTGAGATAGGCCAGTTTCATCAGAAATTGTTCATCACTGAACTTGCTTGCAGCTTCATGCATCCTCTCCTCCTCCAGGAACACCCGAATCTCCTCTCTGTGCTCAAAGACTCGCGACAACACTTTCCCTCGCTGTGAAGCAGCACAGCGGTATGTTCAGCTCCCATCTCATCACAAAGTGCAGAGAACAGGCGCGCTTTCAGGGGTCAGGTTTTTATAAAATTGACCACGCTAACAACTTCAATCAAATCCTCGTTTAGCTCGGGGCTAAGCTGCCTTGATGCTAGAGCCTCTCTGTGAATGACACAGTGCGTCCATTGTGCGTTGGGAGAGACCCTCTTGATACGTGCCTGCAGTCCCCTTCTGTTCCCTGACATGGTCTGTGCGCCATCCGAGCAAAAGCCCACACAGTTGTCCCATTTCAGTCCGTGTTCTGTCAGGTAACTGTCAAGAATCCCGAAGAGCTCATCAGCTGTTGCTCTGCGTTTGACATACTTGCAAAACAGCAACTCAGTGACTCGGAATTGAGAAAGCGAACATAGCAAATAAACAAACAGTCTTTATTACTGTCAGTAGCCTCGTCCACTTGTAATGCAAAACGTTTGTCTTTTAGTTTCTCTGCGAGTTGTTCTTCAAGATCATCTGAAATGTCGCATATACGTCTCGACACTGTGTCATTGGACAGGGGGATATCCTTCAATTTTGCAGCGGTTGTCTCATCAATCATAGTTGACACCATACAGGGCCGGACTGGGACAATAAATCAGGCCGGGAATTATACACCCAGCCAGGCCACTACCAGTTTTTTGTGCCATTTTACTGGATTTATTTGTCAATTTTTACAGCGTTGCTGCCCGTAGTGATAGCGCTCTAAATCTACTACCCAAAAATAAACATATGGACATGGGTTACTATTTAAAAAAAATTGCAAATCTATTTAGGAACATATTTTAAGTGGGGGTGGACCTCAAATCCTATAGGGAGGTCCGGGGGCATGCTCCCCCGGTAAGATTTTTTTTTAAATCTGGTGCATTTTGAGGGGGAAATAAAGAGACTACACCCATATGAAACATAACTGTATACATTTAAAAAATCATAAAATCATAAGAACATGGCCATAACCAATAACATCCCATATCCAATATGAAAAAACATTGAAACTTGTTTGTTTATTTGTTTTTGGTTCATTTTGAACCAGCCTCTCCTGTCTCCCCCCTCTCCTCTTTGAGGCAGCAGCAAAGACTAGTTTTAGCTCTCAACAAGTTTTAATAGTTTATCTTACCTTTTTTCACCTACGTAGGTAACGTTTTTTTTTTTATTATTCATGCATATTTTACTAATCACTCCCCCCTCAAATGGAAATATGTGTTTACATAAATGGTGACCAAACCTTTTGAGACCCACTGAGATAACTTAGACTAAGTTAACTATCTAAACACTCAGAGAGTCCTTTACCTCACCTGAGCTGTAGTTATCAGCCTCTCAGTCTGACTGGAGAGGACTCTCCCCCCACCTTGTTGTTGAAAAAGCTCCTTATATCCGTTAGCGCAGCTAGCTAGCACCAGATGCTAACAACAACAACAACAACAATACACGTAACCGGTGCGCGCGCTTTATCTCACTCGCTCGCGCCACACATAACACACACCCTCCCGAGCTTGAATGACACACAGAGACCAATTGAGTATGATCTGTATGAAAGTGGCCATGTCGGCAGCCAGTCACCCTCTGTGAGGCAGAGTCAGACCCACATTTGCGCAGCGTTGCATTCACAATACATACGTATTAAACAAAAATCCTCAGGCCAGCAGGCCACTTAACAGGCCAGGCCATCGGGAAACCTCCCGGTCCTCCCGATGGCCAGTCCGGGCCTGACACCATATCAAGAGCAGCGGGGAGTATGAGATCCTCGGCTATTGTGTGTGGTTTCTTGCACTTTGCAATTCTGTATGCAACTAAGTATGACGCCAATTGTGCTTTGCTGTTCACTGATGCAGCTTTTACCATGCGATTTCCCTGCTTATGGTATTCGCTTACTTTTTCCTTTTAAAGTCGAGTGGCTTCTTGACGTGACTGGGGTGTGATGTGACTGTAAGCTACTTACTAACTGGTATTGATTGTTGTAAAACTGAAATGTGTTGTATTTAATATGCAATTACAAATACATTATCTATCTGCAGCACCTGCCGATTTCAGCTCTGCAGAAGAGGACCAACTCATCGACATTACATCTGACTCCACCCTAAGGCTGAGGTTTAGAGCTCAGACACTGACTGCATTCTGGTTTGGTGTGGAGAAGGAGCATCCACTCCAGGCCCGGTTCCAGAACAAAATGACTCAGGGTGCATCTGAGATTAGAGAGGGTGCAGTGGTAAAGTGCTATTTTTATAAGTGGGGAGTGTACCTAACACCCTCTAGGGGGGTCCTCACCTCCTCTAGGGGGGTCCGGGGGCATGCTCCCCCGGGAAGATTTGTTTTTACATATTGAAGTTAAAAGCATCAACCTGGTGCACTTTGAGAGCAACATGAAGAGATCGATGTGCTCGTTGCTTGACTCATGGCTTCCTTATCACGTAGCCTATAAGAGCACGGCGCCAGGTGTTGCAGCCAGTTGTGGTGAAGGCATCTGACTTACTTGAACCGAAATGTCTACATGCAGAAGATGGCATCTTTTTTACATGAATATTCAGCCGATCTCTGTTTTGAGACCATGAGCTGCAAAATGAGCGCCTCACCCCACTGGACAGGCGAGTTGGTACTTTATTAGATATACCTGCAGGCTCTGTTTTGCAGAGCTCCTCTGGCACTTGCGGGCCGCCGAGGGGTGGCGGTGTTTGGGGTAACGAAGACGGCTGTGGCTGCTCCGCCTCCGTGGGCGAGGCGGGCAAAGCCGGCGAGTCGGGCAGGAGGACGTTAGTGTCCACGACAGTGACGTAATGTCCCCATGATCTGAACTGTTATTACCTGCAGTATATGCAGTGTATGCTGGCGATAAGGGCTGGTTGTTTTAACCATGTTCTGAGTTCCATCACTGACTGCTGTGTCAGCACCTTGTCCTCGGAGCGGCACAGGTCACGCGCACCTGACATAATAACGTTACTTACCGTTTAAATTGTTCAAATAAATGCAGCAGACAATGCTATTCAACCACAATTACAATTTATTTTATTTCAACTATATTCTTCTTCTTATTATTACTATTGTTAGTAATAGTAGGCAAAATGTAATATTTTTCACTTTTAATTTTTTTCACTTTTAATTTTTTTTTTTTTACTTTTCATTTTTCAAATGAGGGTGCATAACGACTCAACTGAGGGTGCAATGCACCCTTATGCACCCCCGTAGAACCGGGCCTGATCCACTCATAGGGCAGAGGGCTGTGGGCATCCTTCTCCCCTTCGCTACATCCTATCTCTGTGAGATTGTCTTTTCAGCTGTTGCTTCTCTGAAAACGAAGTACAGATCAAAGCTCAACATTGAGCATGACTTGAGAGTGGCAGTATCAAGCCTGCAACCACGTTTTCAAAAAATGTCCAGTGCAAAACAGGCTCATTGCAGCCACTAATGCTGTGATAAGACACACTTTTTTGCCAAATATCAGTCTTTTTTTTCTTTTCATTTTTTTGCACAGATTGCAAAGTGGCAAACTATTATAATTTATTGTTCACAATTGTATTATGTTGTTTTGACAACACAGAGCATTGTTTTATTATAACATCAAGTTATTTTTTTATTGTTTTGAAAGGAATGCTCACGTTCATATTGTTGTATTTTAATAAATGTTAATTTGGACCATTACGTGACTATTTGTGTTGGGGGGGGCCCGGGATTTTTTTTCTCCAAAGGGGGGGCCGACAGAAAAAGTTTGAGAACCACAGCTCTACTGTGACCTGTTCACATGCTTTAATGTTCAAAAAGCTCTTTATTTTGCTGCAGCACCTCTTTTCACCCTCTGTCTGAAACCAGAGCCCAGTCTGCTCTGATTGGTTAGCTGGCCGGCTCCGTTGGGATTGGTTAACCGCTTAGAGATGTCCCGCTTCTTAGCCTATCACATACACTGTGCTGGAGCACTAGCTAATAGAAGTGCAGTGTTGCATAGTGATGTCGCTATGTTCAAGTCCAAAGGAGGCGTTTCTGGCAGTGTGGCAGGGAACTTTGAACCTATTTAACACACGACTACAGGAAAGGAACAACCCAAAAAGCACAGTAGGGCCTCTTTAAATGTCCGTCACTTCTGATGAAGGCATAGCAATGACCAAAGAGAACGTTTGTCTGACTCGAAAACTGCCTTGTTTTATGATCACAGCTATCTTGAATATCAATAAACTGACATCAATTGCTTTTTCTTTCTCCTGCAGTTATTTTTAAAACAAGACCTCACCTTCAAGAAGTGCTTGTGTGAAAGGTAGCGGTACGCCAGTCTGAAGTATGAGATGGATTTATTCAGACAGCACTCGGACATCTTGAAGGGAAACCCCCAGGAGGGGACTGGAGAGGGTTGTATTATTTAAAAAGAAAAGCAGTCTGTGTTAGTAACAACATTTTAGGTGCTTTTCAGATTTTTTTTTAATCGAAATTAAACGAATAAATGACCAGTTCAAACATCTAGACATGCACAGTAGTGATGGTGCAACAACACTCAGAGTGAGCCTATATGCCAAGGGATCCTCGAGCGTGTGTGTGTGTGTGTGAGAGTTCGTGCTCTCAGCAGATTACGGAGAGGGGGATGGAAGGAAGAAGGAGGGAGGAGTTAGTCTCAAACGAGGGCAGGCATATGTCCGCCTCCCAGAAGCCTCACATATTTTCCTCTCACGGCGAGAGGAGGACAGAGAAGACAGGGAGCGCCGCCTGCCCTCACATGTAAGTCTGATTTCTGTTCAGATTTGAAAGACAGACCCTTGAAGAAAGCACCATGTGTTATTGTCTGTCTAACCTGGTTTGTTCCTGTGTTGCACATGGGAGACCACGGCTCAGGCTGCTACTAATTCCTGTTTTGAGCTGGAGAGTGTGGGCACTCGTTGTGTTGTGAAACTGGCTTGAGGTGATTCAGTGCCAAACTGTTTATACATACTTTTTAAAATAATTGTATTTTGTCATTTTATTTTATTCTACCTAAAAATAGTAAAAATAATAACAATTTGTGTATTGTTTTTGTATTCATGGATTTGTCTATACCATTTTAAAATGGAGCAACTGTCACACCCCCGGATAAATAAAGTATTCTGCTTCTGAAATAATGACCAACTTTGAGATGTTTTGATCAACTTTATATTCCTGTTTTTTTATTTAAAAATATATCGTGATGTTTTTGCATCGAGATGGGATTTTTAAATCACATGCACAGGATTCAACTTGGTCAACATCTCTCTGCACAGTGATGAGAACATGAAAAGCATGTGTTTACCAAACCATGCCAGTCTGCTCTCTGTTTGTAAATCTCTCACGGTGTGTTGGTCAGGAAGACGCCAAAGTAAAGGTTAGAGTACTGGCGCTCTCCCGTTTGTGACACACATCTGAACCCTCAGCCGGTTGCCATGCGACTCAAACTCCACATCAAAAGTAATTACCTCAAACCCTGCTGTTCTCTCACAGTTATATTATATGTGCAAGGTAATGTTTCCAGCCGTTCTGTTCACAGCTTCTCCACAGAAAGAGCCCTTGTGTGAGGATTCTGGCTGTGCCTTTCTCCCCCTTTTTTTATACTCCAATTCATCAACACATTTATTGTTTCTGTGAGTGGGCCTGTGTTGTGTGTTTACCAGCTCTAATTGCAGTGGATATGAAATGATATCGTACAGTGATACCAGCACATTGGGATGCATGTGGGTGTGCAGTTTGTACCTGGCGGCGGCTGATAATGAAAACAGGAGCCGAGAGAGTGTATTGTACGCTGCATAGTAAACACCCATCTCATTAGCCTCACACAAAGAGAGAGGGGAGATATGAGAGCTTTCATTTATTTCCTGCAGATGTGTTGTTATTGTGTGCATCGTTTATCACAGTTTCTATAACGCATCAGTATATATAACCATGCTGAAGTCATGTTTATTTCTCTGCTTGCAGGATGTGGCTGACTCTTCTGTACAGTATCACCGGTGGAGCTGCTCTCCTGTATGCTCTCTACAGATGGCTGATCCCAGCTGTTGTGCAGTATCATGCAGGGCTGGCGCTGATCTGGCATGATGTCATTGTGGAGCGGATACTGGACACTGTGACCCAGTCCACTCGTCATCAGGTGGGCCTCACATATACAGTATTCACCAGCCCCCAACACACTAATGAACATTAACGATCATACAGGTGGAAGAGACTGAGACCTGGTAACGATGAAACTTAGTACATTCCAAAAAGAGAAGACTCCACACACTAAGTAAAATGTAATTAGTGATGAACTAACTGAAAGACAGCCATAGAGCCACGTTGCTAGTATAAATGTTTCTCTCCCCCCCCCCCCCCCCCCCCCTGCCTGAAACGCATCCATTGCACACCTTTGTTTACTTCCGTGACATAGTGACATCACTGTGTAACACTCGCACTTTATTGGCTAGCGCTCCAACACATTTTACGTGATAGGCTAAGGGGCGGGATATCTCTAAGCGGTCCACCAATCACAACAGAGCTGGCCACTTAACCAATCAGAGCAGACTGGGCTCTGGTTTCAGACAGAGGGTGAAAAGAGGTGCTGCAGGCAGTATGAGAAAAATAAAGAGCTTTTTTGAATATTAAAGCCTGGAGACATGTCACAGTAGAGCAGGGCTATTCAATTACTTTGGAATGGGGGCCGCTTGATGAAAATGATCCAAAGCAAGGGGCCGGGAAAAAGATGGCTTGAAATACGAGCAATCATAATTAAGAGCTTCAGATACAGTAAATACTTCAACAGCATAGTGGAGTGCATATATTGTGTTTAATTAAATGAAACAACATAGCCCCAAGGCCTTTCTAGATCTAAATGGCAAGTTCAGAACTCAGTAGGCCTACATGTGAAGCTAATTTAACCATCAACATCATTTCATTTGATTTAATTTAGGTGAAATTATCTAATCATTCACGCAGAGATGCAATACACTACAGTAGCTAGCGAAGTTTTCAGGCAATGTCTGCCCCTCTATCTCTCAATTTAACACCTTCTCTGGAATAAAGGCACTCAGGCCCAAAAAAAGAAAAAGTAAAAGTAGATCACTTTTTAACATTATACTCAAAGGGCCAGTAAATATCACCCCGGGGCTGGATTTGAATAGCCCTGCGCTAAAAATACAAATATGAACCTAAAAATGTGCCCTTTCAATGACATAATGGAACATTGTCTGTGGTTAAACCTAAGCTTTTCTGTGATCATTTACCTTCAGTTGGACAGTATCAGTGTGTTGCTATGGTACCTTAGAATGTTCAGAGTACCATAGCAACAGTTGTCCCTCTATTTTTTCAGAAGGTAATAAACGTCACACACATTGTGTAAGGCAAGGCAAGTTTATTTATATAGCACTTTTCAACACAAGGCAATTCAAAGTGCTTTACAAAAAATGAAAGACTTTAAGAAAATGGCATTTAAAATCAGTCATTAAAAAGAAAAGCTAATAAACATTAAAAGAAAAAGTACATGGATAAAAGTTACAGTGCAGTCTAAGATATGAATAGTTCAATTAAAAGCAGCGACAAAAAGAAAAGTCTTCAGCCTGGATTTAAAAGTAGTCAGAGTTGCAGCGGACCTGCATGTTTCTGGGAGTTTGTTCCAGATATTTGGAGCATAATAACTGAACGCTGCTTGTTAGGGAAATAATTGACCTAGACACCTAGATATGACATACAGGACCAACCCTGACGTCTGTTTATCTCCTTTAAGGACATAGGCTGCTTCAGCCATAATGTTATTGTTCCCATTCTGTGACCGGTCAACACTAGGTCACAGATGGTCTGTTGTTGTGGGTGCACTGGGACACTTCCTTCTTTGTTGTTTGTGGACTCCAAGGTATGACATCTTCGAGGCCATAAGTGACGGACGCAAGTGACTCAGTGTGCCCAACTGTCAAAATATGTTGATTACTCTCGGTGAAACCAGTTAAATGGGCTAACAAGAGAGAGGCGATCCAGAATTGACGTGGCAACCACCCATGCAGTCAGACTGTGACTGCTGTGACTTGTGATGTGAATTCTCCGGCCGTAACTCCAAATAAACCTCCAGTGTTTGACATCAAAGCTCCTGCTCTACGGTGTCTCCTTCCTGAGTCGGTGACTCCCACTGCATTGCTACACAGAAGTTTCCCTTACACTGCTTTACCATGTTTAGTTCTGACTCTGGGGACAGAAAGCTGACCAGTCCCTGAAGACCTGAGAGATCTGGATGGTTCATCATTTAGCAGGAGGTCAGAAGTGTATTTTGGGCCTAAACCATTCAGTGCTTTATAAACCAGCAGCAGTATTTTGAAATCTATTCTTTGACACACAGGAAGCCAGTGTAAAGACTTCAGAACAGGAGTGATGTGATCCACTTTCTTAGTGTCAGTGAGGACTCGAGCAGCGGCGTTCTGAATCAGCTGCAGCTTTCTAATAGATTTTTTAGTGAGACCTGTGAAGACACCATTGCAGTAGTCGAGTCTACTGAAGATAAAGGCATGGACAAGTTTTTCCAAATCCTGCTGTGACATTAGTCTTTTAATCCTAGATATATTCTTTAGGTGATAGTAGGCTGATTTAGTAACTGTTTTAATGTGACTGTTGAAACTCAGGTCAGAGTCCATGACTACACCTAGATTTCTGGCTTTATCTGTTGGTTTGAACATTGCAGACTGAAGCTCAGCGCTAACTTTTATATGTTCTGACTTGGCTCCAAAAACCATTACCTCAGTTTTATCTTTGTTTAATTGGATAAAGTTCTGACACATCCAGTCATTGATTTGTTCAATGCACTTACTCAGTGTGTGAATTGGAGCATCGTCTCCTGGTGAAATTGTTACGTACATTTGTGTGTCATCTGCATAGCTATGGTAACTTATTTTGTTGTTTTTTATTATCTGAGCCAGTGGTAGCATGTAGATGTTAAAGAGAAGAGGCCCCAAGATGGAGCCTTGAGGTACCCCACATGTCATATTTGTCAACTCAGATGTGTATTTACCAATAGAGACAAAGTTGTTTCTGTCCTTTTAGGTAGGATTCAAACCAATTTAGAACTGTTTCCGAAAGTCCCACCCAGTTTTCCAGTCGGTCTAGTAATATGCTGTGGTCAACAGTGTCAAACGCAGCACTGAGATCTAATAATACTAACACTGAAGTTCTGCCACTGTCTGTGTTTAAGTGGATGTCATTAAAGACCTTTACAAGAGCAGTCTCAGTGCTGTGGTTTGGACAAAAGCCTGACTGGAACAGATCGAAACAGTTATTTAAATGCAAAAAATTACTCAACTGTTGAAAAGCAACTTTTTCAATGATGTAGTCAAAGATAGAAGTTGTTCATCTCTATGTTTTTCACAACTTCTTCATCACTATGTTTATTAGTCAACATACATCTGTCCTAGTGTTGTCACATCTAATTCGAAACTTTGCGGCTCGGTTCAGTTTTTTTCTCTCACCACTGTGGTATTTTTACAGCTTAAATCTTTACATCTCTCTGCACAGATATAAAATGCTATATTTGACTGGAGGTTACTTAAGCAGCTAGAGAAGAGATTCAATTATATTGATTAGATTATTAGATGAACTTGTCATAGCAGTAGAAGCATATGTCACTGCACATAAACAATGGCTCTGTTACAGTGTCCCAGTGAAGCAGCATGTGACTTAATGAAATGCAGCTACAGTGATTTGTATTTTTTACACATGGGAATGAAAGGTCTATGGTTTCAGGTTAGATCTTGTCTTGGCTTGTTTTCTTACAAGTGGAATGTGGTTAAATAATGCTCTCAAAGCTGCTTAAAAGATTGTAGATTAAAACAAAAACAAAAAACCTTATCCCGTAAATTATACATTCAATTCAAAACCTTTATTTATCCAGGTAAAATCCCATTGAGATCAATGATCTATTTTTCAAGGGAGACCTGCAGCAGTAGGTTCCACAAGAAGACATACAAACATAAACAACAGAACAACAAAAGGACATCATACAGCAAAATGTACAGGGATTACAATTTACATATCTATCCACATGTACAGGTACCAACAGCATCTGATTTTGTAGCATCTAACCGAGCTTTAAAAACATGTAGTGGTACTAGCTTGGTAATTTTCCATTCTTTTTGCAGACTGTTCCAAGTTAGTGGAGCTGCACATCTAAAAGCTTTCTTCCCTAAGACAGTCCTAGCACTTGGCACATTTAATAAAACCACAGCATGCGATCTCAGGCAATAAGTACTTTCAATTCGCAGAGAGATCAGGGAGCAGAGATAAGATGGTAGTTCATCCAACATGGCTTTGTAAATTAAAAAGTACCAGTGACTGAGCCTCCGTACAGTTAGTGATGGCAAAACCGCCTTGGTATACAGGGTACAGTGATGCGTAAGTGCTTTACAATTTGTCAAAAATCTCAGTGCACTGTGATACGCAGCATCTAACTTGCTCAGGTAATTGGCAGGTGCATTTATATATAACAAATCACCATAGTCCAGCACAGGTAAAAAGGTCACAGTGACTAGCCTTTTCCTGGCCTCAAGCGAGAAACAGGACTTATTTCTGTAAAAGCCTAGCCTAATTGGGCGGTGGTGGCGAAGTCGATAGGGACTTGGCTTGGCAACTGGAAGGTCACCAGTTCAATTCCCGGCAAGACCAAGTGCTACCGAGGTGTCCCTGAGCAAGGCACCGTTCCCCACATTGCTCCCCTTGATGATAAAGCATTTCCTATAGTTACAAACGTACTCAACAGTCTACAAGCATGTGTACAAATTTGGGCTGTCAGTCGATTAAAATATTTAATCGCAAATTAATCGCACATTTTTGATCTGTTCTAAATGTACCTTAGAGGAATATTTTTCAAGTTTTTAATACTCTTATCAACATATGAGTGGACAAATATGCTTTATGCAAATGTTTATTATCATTTGAACAATGACAAATATTCTCATGAATATTAAACACAACAACCTGGAACCTCTCTCATTCAATAATACAAGTGTGTGTGTGTGTGTGTGTGTGTGTGTGTGTGTGTGTGTGTGTGTGTGTGTGTGTGTGTGTGTGTGTGTGTGTGTGTGTGTGTGTGTGTGTGTGTGTGTGTGTGTGTGTGTGTGTGTGTGCGTGTGCGTGTGCGTGTGTGTGTGTGTGTGTGTGTGTGTGTGTGTGAATACATGTAACGGCGTTACGTAATCAGAATACAAAAATCAAGTAACTGTATTCAGCTCGCGTTACATTTGAAAAACGAGTAATCTGATTACAGTTACTTTCGTAAACCTGAAGTGAATACATTTTGGATTACTTATTGGAATTATTGGTGATTTCCTCACAACATTTAATATTCATTACTAAAGGTACAGCGGAATCATCACAGCGCACAAAACCTATTACCACCGCAGATGGGCCAAAAAAGCGTTTGAAAAAAAAATCGCGGGTCTGCTCGGGTGACCAGATGCCCCGCTTTGCGCGGGACTGCACAGCATTTTCACGACTTTTGGTGCGTCCCGCAAATTGAGACGATGTCCCGCATATTTCATTTTGATTGGCTAAAACGCTTTTCTTTAAAATCAGATTCATCCAATGGCTGGTGAGAAAGCACGCAGGGAAGGCTATCATCAGGGGGCTGTGTTTGCTGTCAATCAAACTGTAACACACGGCGGGTGCTGGTCAAGTGTTAACCAATGAGAGTAACTCACTCACACACCCCCCCCCCACCCCGCCAAACAACAACAACGAACACAGGCGACGCAGCAGGTTATGGAAAATGGAGGAAACTGAAACTACAGCTAAGAAGAAAAGAAGATGCACATACTACAAAGACTGGGAAGACACTTACCCGTGGGTGAAGCCAGTGCAGGGCGACTCTCAGAGAGTTGTTTGCAATCTTTGCAAGAGTAATTTTTAAATTTCACATGGCGGTGAATACGACGTCAAAAGACACAGAGAATGCGATTCTCACAAGAAACGTGTCGCTCAAAAAGAGACATCCCACTCTATGGAGACATTCCTGCTCAAACCAAAAAATGATGGTCACTCAGCCAAGGTCACAGCAGCAGAAATAACCAGTGTTTACCACACAGTGCAACACTCCCATTCATACCGGTCAAATGACTGGTAACAAGCTAGCGCCGACCATTTTTCCAGACTCTGAGATAGTAAAGAAAATGTCATGTGGTCGTACAAAAGCAGCGTCCATAATAACAGATGTGCTTGCCCCTGCCTCTGTGGAGAGTTGTTTGACTGAGTCAAAGACACCAGTGGTTCTAGGTGACTGTGTGTGGGGCCCACCTTCTGCTGCTGTGATGGACAAAACTGAAAGCTATTTTATTTGATGTATTATTATGTTTCTGTTCCCTCCTGGCCAGTGTTGGTTTTATTTTATCTATTAATTTATGCTGTGCCTACTTGTACAGGTAATAGTTGAATTAAGAAGATGCATTTCTAAACACTTGAAGTGAATAATGCCTGCTGCCTTGGTTAGCCTTAGTTTACTTTTCTTTATTAAAAAACTGCATTTTGACTTCACTTTCTGCTCTGTTGTTATATATTTGTTACGGTTTTTTTTCCGGGGGTTGGGGGGTGCTGTTGAGAGGGTGTCCCACATTGTCCCACACAACCATACTCCTTGTCCCACATTTGGTTTGTTGGGATCTGGTCACCCTAGGGTCTGCTCACTCTGAAACAATATTAACAACGAAACATGGAGGAACAAAAGTCTGCGTTTAAATCGCGTGTGTGTATATAGAGGTGTGTGTGGTTAAAACACATCAGCCTGCGGTCGCTCTTTAGCCTTACTAATGATTATTTCTGAAGGTAAACACAGTGAAGGCGGTGCGAAAGGCGGTGCGAGCTCGTCTTCTCAGAGGCTGAGTTAACCCTCCCGCTGCCTCCTGGCGCTGCAGAGATGTCATGAAGTGAAGCAGGTTTTCCTTCTATAAAACAGCTGCGGGACTCTCCTGTTTTGCCGATCAGGTGCTTAAACAAATATAGCTCTACACGCAGAGGTAGACATTAAGGGTAAAATGCCACTGGCCCTCTGTTCATATTTGGTTTATTAAAATAATGATATTGTGGTCATTGTTAAAAAATGTCTGCTATTTTTACGAGTATTATTATTTGTATAATGCGCTTTCTGCCTTCCTGTCATTAGGAGTTAGACATGTAATGGCTATGTAATTGATTTGATTAGAACCTTCATTATCCTAAACTGGTGGGACATTTCGCCAATACCTTTTATATTGTCTACTCTTCACTTACTTGTCAGCATAGGTCGGCATTGATGTACAGAGCCGACAGAAGACCTTGTTTATATTGGCATCATATTGAGAGGTGACGCGTCCTAAAACCAGGAAGTAGCTGCTGGTTCCCTCGACAAAAAGCAATGGGATTTCTCCACAGGGTTTTGGAAAATAGCTGGAAATAAGGTCTGTGGAAAACAAACCTGTTTGATAAATGCACGTTTTGTTCAGCCGGATAATCTCCACATGTCTACTCTACTTTTATAATGTCCGAATCATAAATCTAATCGATAGATTATAAAAGGGTTTTAGGACGCGTGACCGCACCACTAGAAGCCAACTCCATCGATCAAGCTGAAACTTTCTCTCCCTCTTCTTCTCATGCTCCCTGTCACTCTCCTTTAACTCCTCCGGTGACTTTCTTTTATTTGAAGATTGTTTTTTGCCCGGCGCTTGGCCGGTTACCGCTGGTATTAAAAACATTTTGGCGAATGGTTAGGTGGCGCGATAGTCTTTAGTGAAGGAGCACGCTCACAGGAGCCTGCTCGCGCTGCGCTCCGCAGCAAACAGCAGTTTGCTTTTCACCCAACAACGACAACCGACTCACGGAACGCTATGTTGTAGCGTTGATAAACGAAACAATTTAACTAAATTGCTAGTCAAAATACCAATACCACAGGACAATTTTTTGAAGGCAATATTTTTAGTGGCCCGAGCGCGGGCAAGTGGAAAGTACGTTATGCTGGCCCGGGGTGTCTTAATAGTGCTTCAGGGCCAGCGGGCCATTTAATGTCGAGCCCTGCCGGTTACCGGCCGGCCCACATCGTCCGACCGGCCCACTTCAATACCGGCCCATCGGGATTCGTCCCGATGGCCAGTCCGCCCCTGTCTACACCCCTGGCCGAAATGTCCTTAAAATGAAGTCCGAGTTTGACATTTTAATTCATGTCCTGCCAACACTGGCAGGACAGAAGGCGACACGCCCTTTCTAAGCCGTGTCCCTCACTCACTCCTCACATCCCAAGCTGCATCCCCAACAAGTGTATTATGTTGTTAAATCGTTTCAGATGTGATGTTTCAGTTGTGCTCTTGATAAGCCATTAAAACAGTAAAAAAACGTTCAGTTTCCTTTTGCTTTTTGTGTCTCCCGTTCACCAAAACATACCCATTTTAGATGGAAAAAGAAAGTAAACTAAAAGTAATCTGATTACGTTTTAAAGACACGTAACTAGTGTTGCACGGTGTACCGATACTTGAAAGGTACCGCGATACCCTGCCGTTAAAAACGGTACGATTCCTCCGTTTCATTTTTAAAGACACGTAACTGTATTCGGATTACTTTCAGAGCCATGTAATCAGTAATCAGTAACTGATTACATTTACAAAGTGTGTGTGTGTGTGTGTGTGTGTGTGTGTGTGTGTGTGTGTGTGTGTGTGTGTGTGTGTGTGTGTGTGTGTGTGTGTGTGTGTGTGTGTGTGTGTGTGTGTGTGTGTGTGTGTGTGTGTGTGTGTGTGTGTGTGTGTGTGTGTGTGTGTGTGTGTGTGTGTGTGTGTGTGTGTGTGTGTGTGTGTGTGTGTGTGTGTGTGTGTGTGTGTGTGTGTGTGTGTGTGTGTGTGTGTGTGTGTGTGTGTGTGTGTGTGTGCAACTCAAGGCATATGCTCGAACGCAGTGGCGAGCCGTGACTTTTATACCTAGGCCCTCTGACCCCCCCTTCCCTCGAAAAAAAATAAGAGATATTACGTCACAGCGTATACTTCAGCAGAATATCAAAACAGCGGCCCGGGGTGCAAAACGCATCAATGACACAAAACATCATTTATATAAACACCTATCATGACAGGGCACCCACAGCCAAGTAACAATTACAAATGAATGAAGTCGGCACGGCGGCCCGCATTGAAAATGACTTAGGCCTACCTTTGATGATAAATCACTGAAACACAAGTCCATCCTCCTGTCCTTTTGGATGACGCACTTGCCGGTCATTCAGCTGATCCTTTGCCACTCCAGTTTATCATTGCAACTCAATCTTGAAAATGACTCGGTTAATAGGCTAATTTTGCAAACGATGTCATCACTATCACTGAAGTTTCATCATGAACGAACTTATGCTAATCATAAATCTATCGATTAGATTTATGATTCGAAAAGAATAAAAGTAGAGTAGACATGTGGATATTATCCGGTTGAACAAAACGTGCATTTATCTAACGGGTTTGTTTTCCACAGACATTATTTCCAGCTATTTTCCAAAACCCTCTGAAGAAATCCCACTGCTTTCTGTCGAGGGAATCCGAGCGCGGCTTACTTCCGGGTTTTAGGACGCGTCACTGCACCACTTGCATAGACCTCACAGCGGGCGGAACTAGTCATAAAGTCCGCGAAAATAAAGCCCGCCCATTTAGAGGGAAGATATGATTGGTCAATTGTACTGTCATTTGACATTACTCTCTCATTGAGTTACTATAGCTGGCCCTCTGTGAATGTAGAGAGGGACCAACAAGCTCTCCCGTCTTCACATAACTCGCAGAGACGGCATTTAACCCTTCACATTCCAACAGAAACTGAACGGGCAGATTCGAAGGATTTATTTCTTTGGAAATATTATTTTAAATACAATTAAATCAAGTTATTTTGGTAAAACTAATGAAAAATGTAACTAAAAAAAAATATTTAAAAAAAATATATATATTTTTTAATGTTTTCAAATATAATTATTTTAGAATATTTTAGGCCCTCACAGGAACGGGAGCTGCCTGAACGCTGCAATCATGTTGCGCGCACTATCCAAGCTGAGTGTGCTGACTTCTCGTACAATGTCCCACTGTCTGGCTACCTGCATAAAGTCAAGTGCTCGGCGCAGTTGTCGGCGAAATGTCGCTCCTCTGTTTTCATTTAAACAGCTCCTTATATCCGTTAGCGCAGCTAGCTAGCACCAGATGCTAACAACAACAATACACGTAAGGTCTCTCTCTCGCTCGAGCCACACATACACACACCCTCCCGGTCCTCCCGATGGCCAGTCGGTGCCTGCCGGTGAGCGTGGAAGTGTGGTCTGCCACAAGCGGGCAGTAGGAGCGGGGCTGTCAGCATCAGCTTGTAGATGGTATTTTAAACTCGATGCGCTCTGAAACTACGGGGCGGCCGAGGAAAAAAATACACATGCGTTAATCGCGTTAAAATAATTAGTGGCGTTAATTTTTGTTGGCGCTAACGCTTTATTAACGCGTTAACTTGACAGCCCTAGTACAAATATATGTATATCATAGTATATGGGACAAATGTGTAAATCCACACTTATACATTGTTTCCTGAGAAAATAAAATGTTGAGCAAATTAATTAGGGTCGACGCTTCTTCATCCGTCTTTATAAAGACACACACACACACACACACACACACACACACACACACACACACACACACACACACACACACACACACACACACACACACGCACACGCACACGCACACACCATGTATACATCACTTCAGGGGACATTATATTGACTTACATGCATTTCATGGAGACTTATCCTAACCTTGACCATAACCACCACATGCCTAACCCTAACCAAGTCTTCACCCTAACATTAATGATTCCCCTTATGGGGACCTCCCTTATGGGGACATAAGTCCCCACATGTGACTGTGTAAACAGATGTAGGTCCCCACAAGGATAGTAATGCTAGGTCACACACACACACACACACACACACACACACACACACACACACACACACACACACACACACACACACACACACACTTTAGGCCTTGTTGTTTTTTTTATCACAACTTTGTTCACAGTTTGGCTCTGTATATGAATAAAAGCAGTAATTGTACAAATTGTAATTTATTCTTCTTTAGATGTGAGGCAGGATATAATATAATAAAATATTATTATGTTGCAAGCTCTTTAAAAAAAGATTTGGGCCATTCTGCACACCCTCTGCTGCGGTATTGTTTTTGCTAGTTGATTAAAACTCTGCTCAGGTTGGACCTTCTATTCATGCTGTCCTGAGACTCGGTCACACTGAGGGTGAAATCCCAGTACAATCCTTAGACAAGCAGTGAACAACAGGTTAAAGACACACAGGCGGACCACTATAGAAAGGCTTGACAACTTGAGAAGCTGCTGCCTGTAAAGAACAGATTATTGAGGAAACAAGAGACAGCTGTGCAGGATCAGAAAACATGCTGAGGATAGAGTAGTAGGAAACAACAATATAGTTATGCCTTATATCAGGGGTGTCCACACTTTTCTCACAGAGGGCCACATACAGAAACATATACGAAGGGCTGGGCCGCTCACTAGGGGTGAGGTATATCGCCTCATAAGTTCACTTATAAGTCACCCAAATTAATCAAATGTAGGTAAATGATGCTTGATACTTGCATTAAGAAGAAACAGCCACATCACAGCTCTCCAGAGGGTTTACTTTATCTTGTTGTCAGCTCATCCCTCAGTTTGATTATAATAAGGAGAAATAGGAAGGGGTGTATTTCAAGCTTGTTAGGTAAATAAGTTATTTTTTTATCAACTAAGATATGTTAGAAAATGTGTCCAACTTTTATTGACTGAATTTATTTGAAAAGTGATCTTATTAACACATGAATACTACTGTGTAATATATTTGTACATATGTAGTTAAGAAGTACAAGATAAGACGAGCACAAGTTTCATTTCTCGGCCGCATTACATTATACTTTTAGAATTTGCTGAGGGCCCATCTAAAATTGTCCACGGGCCGCATTTGGCCCCCGGACCATAGTTTGGACACCCCTGCCTTATATGATGATCCTTCGTCAACATTTGGTCTCTTGCTGAATCTATGATTACAAATAGCCTCATAATCTTGATCTTCACTTCAAGCTGATATGCAGCAGCCTTTTTCTAGATATAATAATTGGAGTGAAGCCTGTGAGCTACATCAGGCACTCGCCTTGAGCACCAATGATCCGCATGTGATATGCCTTACCACCTCATGCAACCAACCAAACACACCCTCTGTAATCGGGCGCTCTTTTTAAGCTGCTCTCTCTCCCTCTGCCTCATAATGCTGCTGCTGTCCTGCTTCTGCTACGCTGCTTCCTTTCTGCTCCACCACCTCCCAGCATGCAACCTGTAGTCCCTGTTATCTAATGATCCTCAATTGTTCGTGGTGAAAAATATCTGCGGGGTGGGATGAGGCCGAAGCTAGACGCCAAACTCAAACTATATTGCTGCCGTCTATAAACATTTAAACGTGAGTTATGTCTGAACTAGATAATAAGAGAAACACTTAGTTAGGTTGAGCAATTAGTTGATTTGTAAAAACTTAAAATAGTTAGAAAATCTGTCAATGTTACCCAGAGCCTAAAGGGACAGCATCACAATGTATTTGTTTAAACAACAATGAAACCTTAACATATACAAAACATATATATACAAAAGTTTTCATGTTTTTAAATGAAGAATCACTTTCGACGATTCGAGGTTTTTCTGTACAAAAAACGTAAAAAGTAAGACAAAACTTTCAAATAAATGAAATTGAAATAAAAAATACAATATATAGTTGAGTAGAAGTAGAAAGTGGCATGAAAAGAAAAGACTCAAATATAGTTTACAGTTAAGTATGTAGTAAATAAATCAACATATTAAAGTTATATGTAATCCCTGCTTTATTTTCAGTTGAGAAAATATGTGTGCATGAATATTCAATGTCGTGTTGTTGCTGACTTTAAAGACATTTCTTTAAAGTATGGTCTTTTTTGTTCAGGAGGATCCTGGGTGCAGTACAGAAGAACGCCACCAGAGGGGACCCTCGCAGCGTGGTGAGAGCCATCGATCAGTACTGCAGGAACCAGGAGTGGGCCATGAATGTGGGGGATGAGAAAGGTACTGTCTCCTCATCAGTGGGTGTAAAGTCACTACGTGGATTCACTCAAGTACTGTACTTAAGTACAATGTTGAGGTACTTGTACTTTGTACTTCTACTCTAAGGGAAATAGTGTACTTTTTACTTCACTACATTAGAATATCTTTAGTTACTTTGCAGATTTGGATTAATGATGTGAAATATAATTAACACTTAAATACCACTTTAGTTCCACCTGGAGTGAATTCACAAGCTACCCTGCACGTATACAAAGTCATTACAACTAGCTGCACCTTCACCAGCTGTGAGAACACTATTGATACATACACTTCTGAAATAGACCAATCTGCATACTGAGGACTTTTGGTTACTTCAAGTATATTTTGATGCCAATGCTTTTATACTTGAGTAACATTTTGATTGCAGGACTTCTACTTGTAACAGAGTATTCCTACACTCTGGTATTTCTACTGTTACAAAAGATCTGAGTACTTCTTCCACCTCTGCTCCTCATCATATTATATCTTTTAAATGACCTTACATGACTCAGCTGTGTTTAATGACATCTTCTTTTTGTCTCTGTCTTGCCACAGGCTGCATCCTGGACTCGGTTGTGTCTGAGGTGAACCCGGCCACAGTGTTGGAGCTGGGAACGTACTGCGGGTACTCCACGGTGCGCATCGCCAGCCTGCTGCCCCCCCACGCCAAACTCATCACTCTTGAATTTAAACCCCGAATTCGCCGTGATCGCTCGACAAGTCATCGCCTGGGCGGGACTGGAGGACAAGGTGTAGTCGCACAGCATGTCAGACACAGTCATTAATGTGTACAGTCCAGTGTGCTGTTACGCAATGTATTTATTTGACTAGATTAGGTACTTTTCAGGCTCTCATTATATACAAAAATAAATTGTCTAATGAAGTCTAGATTAGAGATCTGGCAATATCTAAATAAATGTCTAAGTATGATGACAATAAAGAGATTCTGATGCTCATCATTGACTAAAGTAACAAAGGAAATACAGACTTTGACGTAGAACTGAGTATTTCTACACGGTGGGTGTTAGTACTTATACATGGGGCAGACTGCGGACGCTCTGGCAGTATGAGAAACATAGTAGGCCCTTTAAAGTTGTTTACTTTGACATATTAAGAAATGTGTCTGTGCACTTCTTCCACCACTGGTTCCTTGTTTCTAGATCCAGTTAGTGGAAGGAGCCTCTGGAGACTTAATCCCCAAAATGAAGGAGCAGTTTGGGGTGGAAACGTTTGATTTGGTGTTCCTGGATCACTGGAAGGATCGTTACCTCCCAGACACAAAACTGATGGAGGCAAGTGCTGCTTTTTAACTGAGAAAACTATTTTATTTTATCCGCCATGATGCCATAAATGATGCTTTCTTCCATCAGGAGTGTGGCCTCCTTAGGAAGGGCAGCGTCCTGCTGGCGGACAACGTCATCTGCCCCGGAACGCCTGACTATCTGGAGTTTGTGCGGAGCAGCCCGCGCTACGAGAGCCAATACTTCAAATCTCACCTGGAGTACACCAAAGTGGAGGATGGCCTGGAGAAGTCTGTCTTCTTAGGGTAGTGTTTAACCTAAAAGCTTTTCCACAGGGGCTTGTTAACCTCTTGGTTTCCCTCAGTCTGTTTCTTCTCCGTCTTGAAATTAAACATAACATGTGAAGGAATTTGTGTTGCGTGCTTTATTTTCTTATCACCACATGATACACATCCTATCTAATGCACTCTGCCTGCATTAGTACAGCAGGCGGCAGTAGTGATGCTACGTTCAAGCATCTAATGGACGGCTGCAATCTGATACAGAGCTGGGTGGGGGGGGCTTCTTTTCCCAGGGTCCCAAATAAAATCAATAATAAATCTAATCCAGATGCATTCTGTGGGCACAGACCTATTTACCGCTCTGATATGCTCCACCATTGTGCCACTGTTGACAGGTGTGTGTGTGTGTGTGTGTGTGTGATGTGGGTGGGGGGGGGGGAGAGAGAGTGTGTGTGGCCTGTGAGTGTGTGGTCTGCACGTGAATCAATAGCTGCTCATCTAATCTCTCAAAGTGAGCGGGGGTGGGGGGCTCGTGCATTTGGTTCAGCTGCATGAAAAAAAAAAAGGAGCGGGCTCGTCGTCCACCTAGTGCTTTCTTCACAGACGCCTGCATGATAATCCCAATCTGTGGCCATTAGTGCACCGAGAGATCGAGCAAGGAGAGAGTTCAGCAGAGAGGGGGAGAGAGAGAGAGAGAGAGAGAGGGGGGAGTGCCTGGACAGAGATGCACACAGAGGGAAAAGACAGAGAGAGAGAGAGGGAGCTTTTAAGGGATTTGGCGGTGATTTGTAGAACCTCACTGCTGTAATGTTTTGCTTTTTCCTCCACTTTTTCTCGTGACACTTCACCCTGAAGAGATTTCATTCAGTTCTTCTTCTTTAACCATTGTTTTTGTTCTGTTCTGAGTGCACGCAGCTGTCTGAGATGATAAAGGAATTTACTTTTGGCGGTGAGAGGAGAGCCTTGCCTCTAGATATTTATATATATAATCACATTTAGGACCATGGATGGGAGGCCTGTTGGGAACACGCATGTGATGGATACAATCGAGAGCGGTCGATGAAGAATGGGCAGGTAAGAAGTAGTTGTATATGTTTAAATGTATTTTCAGGAGATGTCTGTACTTGCAGGTTGGATGTGGACATATTGTCTGCAGGCGTTCAAGCAGATCTTTGCTCTTATTTAGACAATCTTTTCAGCAGATTTCCATCAATCCAATTAAGATGTTAAAATAGAACAATGTTGAAGGAAAAGTATGCATTGCAAGCATGCACATTATTCATTCATATTTTATATTTCGATTTAATACTAAAATAAAAAAATGAATTATTTGTTTATTCTGTCTGGAAATATTACATAAAATCTCACTCTAAAATATTTTAATTTCACAGTCTGTGGGATCTCTGTTTTGTAGGTTTTTTAAAAGGTCCTCATGCAGATAAAATGAACCAGCCTCTGGAGCAGGACATGCTGCGACGGCTCAGTTGATGTTTTCTGTTTTGCAACATTTATAGTGTTTTCCATCATGGGCTCTCAGCCCTCTGTGCATCCCATTTCCACTCCGTGTCGTCCTGCATGCTGTCTCCCGTCTCCTCCTCAGCTGCAGCCTTCTCAAAGGATGAATACATGTGGAGCTTTTCTTTCTTTTTTACAAATCTTTTAGAAGGTTTTCTGCATTTATACTCTGTTTCCTGATATTGACCATTTTCACATTTACATGCAATCTTCAAAAAGAACTGAAAACTCGGAGTTTCAAACCAGTCGTGCAAAATCAAAAGATAATGGGTCTCGTGTATAAAGCATTAAACCATCACATTTCCTCTCATTTTTCTTTTATAGCCTGGATTTATTGAAATGTCTTCGGTGCCAATCTTAGTGAGATAACATATAAAAGAAAGTACGTCACATTGACATAGCTTCAATAATTGGACCCAAACAAAAGTAATTTGATTGAGTTATTGATTTATCCAGCGTCCAGCCTAAAGGCTCAACTTAAAAGGGCCCTGTTGTGCGTTTGGGGTTGTGCCTTTCCTTATGTGTGATATATAGGTTTCTGTGCATGTAAATGGTCTGCAAAGGCTAAAATCCAGCTCCCACACACTCTCCCCCCCCGCCTGAAACACCTCTGTTGGACTGCATTGTGCACTTCTACCGTAACACTCACGCTTCTTTTGGCCACACATTGGGTGTTTCTCAATGTCGAGGAGAACTTCCTTGGTCGGACATGTCTTCCGAGTCACTTGCTTCAGAAGCGAGGCAAGAATCCTTCCTAGCCTCGGAAAATGAAGAATGTTTGGAACAGGCTAACAGGCGTGCGTCATATGCGAAGCCCCGCCTTAAATGGAGCGCGAAGATTTGGAAATTGGTTCATGTGCAAAGCATTGTGGGGATTTTAAGACCGCGGAGTCTACACATGTGCAGCCTCGAAATTTCCCGCTACGAAGTACGCCGGCCTGGGTAGAATTCCAAGTATCCTGGACATTGGAACAGTCCCTTCGGCGGCACTCGATGACATAGTATGCTTGAAATCGTGGCTCTGGAGCAGCCTTCCTCGACATTGAGAAACACCCATTGTCTGGATAGGCTAAGGGGCGGGACATCTCGAAGCGGTTAACCAATCCCAACGGAGCCGCTCAGATAACCAATTAGAGCCAGACTGGGCTCTGGTTTCAGACAGAGGGTGAAAAGAGGTGCTGCAGCACAGGCAGTGTGAGAAACAATAAGACCTCTCTGAACATTAAAGCATGTCACAGTCGAGGCACGAAATACAATGTGAATGTATCTAGTAATGTCGTTTGCAATAGTCGTTTGACCATTTGCAGATTTCTTGTTTAAAAATAAATAAACACGAGCTGATATTCTGATGAGAGGCTAATCAGTCTTTCTGCCCTCAGGTGTCAAAGGTAGAGGGAGTGGCCCGGTGCTGTCAGTCCGTCTGTCGGTCCTCATCATGACATCAGAGGCCCCGCTCGTCCCATTGGCTCTGCTGGCTCACCTCACCTTCCAGGTACCGAACATGCCTTCAGCTGATCTGGGTGCTGCTGGTGGGGGTTCAGCCCGGGTGCGTGGGCCCAGCAGGGCAACCAGCCCGGGTCCATCAAAATCGAGGGCGACATCAAGTTGGGCGGGCTGTTCCCATGCACTCTCGGGCCCTGCCGGCGTGCCCTGCGGGGAGATCAAGAGAGAGAAGGGCATCCACAGATTGGAAGGCCAATGCTGTACGCCTTGGACCCAGATCAACAGCGACCCGGACCTCTGCCTAACATCACTCTGGGGGCCCGGATCCTGGACACCTGCTCCAGAGACACCTACGCCCTGGAGCAGTCGCTCACCTTCTTCCAGGCCCTCATCCAGAAGGACAACTCAGACGTGCGGATGTTCCAACGGAGAGCCGCCCATCATCCCCAAACCGGAGAGGGTGGTCGGGTGATCGGGGCGTCGGGCAGCTCCGTGTCCATCATGGTGGCCAACGTGCTCAGACTGTTTGCGGTGAGTTTTCTTTCTTCCTCTTCTCCATTAAAAAGTGGACGGTTGTTCGTTCATCCCCCTTCGAATGGTATCGGCTGATTGAATGGGTAAGAAGCGGCTGCTACACTCACTAGTACGCTCAGAAGGCCTTGATTATCTATTACAAATGCTTGATCACTGTTTATGATTACAGACGTTAAGCTTCAACTTTTAGTGGTCGCAGTTATTGTCACGGTGCAAAGAAGGAAGTCAGGGTTAAACCAATTAACATAATAAGTAGGACCAGGATGCTTTCTTAACCCAGTGATGGGAGAAGTACTCAGATGCTTTACTTAAGTAAAGTACAAATACTATGGTTTTAAAATACTCCACTACAAGTAACAATTTTAACTACAAATTAAAACTAATTTGTTTTTAGACTAAGTAGTATAGTACACAACTATCAGCATCAAAGTTGACTTAAAGTACAAAAAGTAAAGTACTCATTCTGCACAATGAGCCATTTCCATAAAATAATAAAGTATGCAAGAATGATCAGCTACATTTGCTTCAAGAACCAAAAGTATATTTGATCATAGTTAGAAGTTTATCCAGTTTTCATGTTAGAGATTTTTAGTAATGTAGAACTATACTTAAATGTACTTAGTTACGGTCACCACTGCCTTTTAAATCACAATGTTAACCACGTATGTATGACTTGTCGGTGCAGGTTGGTCGGTTCAGCATCAGAATGGTCGTGATAACCAACGGGGGGCATTTATTGGGCAGATAATATTCAACGCGTGGCCCTTCTTTCAGTATGTAAGCTCAAAGGGTGAGTCCAGGTGAAAGCCTTTATCCCTCACTGTCGTCTGTTTGTAATCTATTATAGGGAGAAAATAAAAGGACATGAGTTAAAGTACTGGCTCCCAACCTGAGGGCCTCAACATTCTCAGGACGCCCCATCGTCGTGGTTGGGCATTCGTACGCAAAGAGACGGAAAATAAGAAATTGAGTTTTCAAAAGACATGCGATGAGTCAGACGAGGACACTTGGCCCAAATAGATTCCAATGTGTCACAAGCCAAACAATTGGGAGTCAAACTAGGAAAGAGTGTGCCAAACAAGTGAGCAACGATCAGAAATACATCGCTTATATTTAGTTTTGAACATCTCACTAATATCCAAGTCCTTCTCGTGAGACACGAACACACACACTTTGCTTTTGGGCTCCCGAGTAGCTGATGATCCTATTTAATGAACAAAGTTCTTCATGCTTGTGCTGTTAAATCAGCCCATCGCTGATCTAGTTAGGAAGTACAGGAGCACAGTCTCATTCATCCAATCATTGTGTCCGCTTGGAATGGGGGCATCATTAAATCGGTCTTCATGTTGCAGCATGAGCACGGTGAGCTTTAATTGGGATTCGCTTACGGACTTTACGAACCTAATTAAGAGTTCGACTCACATTTAATAACATCATCTGCTCACCGTTTTCTTTGGACATTCTGATTGGTTATCCCGCACATATTCTCCTCACTGATGTACACATACAATACATACGTCACGGGCCGACGATGTGAAGTGAGGAATCATGGAATGAGTCGCTATATACACTTCACGGGATTTTAAATCCGTTGTCATGCGTTGCACGGGATAATCCGCGTTATGTGTTCATTGTAGTTTTTTCTCCGTGTACAGATGATTGACCTTCGATAATTGATTACAGTGCTTATAGCGATCATGGGACATTGAATCTCTGTAAGTCCCACTTTATGGCGTGCCGTCCGTTGACATCAAACGTCTAGAAAAAATAACGGGTGTCGGGGTTTAATTGGCCAGATGTGGTTAACGTGAAAGAAAAGAAGTGTATCAGGTATCTCGTTGCGGTGTTTCTTCAGAGTGAGGATGTTGGTTTGAGAGATTGCATACAGGGCAGATGTTAACTACAGAATTATAGATCCCACCCTCCACTAAGGCCCCTCTCAGCAGCTCAGGACCCCGGGCTGAAATAGAGCATCAGGGCAGCGCCATGGCTTTGGTTCTCGGATAACAGCAACTTGTAGCCTGGACAGGGGCGCAGATTTATCTAAATGGTATGTTTCCTGCTACCGTCCATATGTGCTGCAGATTCTTCTGATGCTCACTTTACGTTGAACATCTGCTTGCTGCCAGAGTTTGAGCATCCTTCAGCCTCTACTACACATGCTGCTTTAGCCTGCCTATAAGTACAAACTATACAGTATGTGTAGGAGATGTAAACAATGTCTACTTTTGTGCGTTAGGGTTCGGATCAGGGGAGCACAGGTTCCAACCCCACTGCAGTCAGCATGTCGTTGTGTCCACAATTGCTCCTGTGGGGGATTGCCCACAGTATTGAGTATGTAAGTCGCTTTGGAGAAAAGCGTCTAACAAGTGACTTGTCATGTATTTGAAAAAAGTCGAAACTCTATAGCATGTGAAGCAGATATTCAATAAATTAATGTTTACTTTATATCAACAGTTAAGCTTGTTAAATAACGGGTTTCTCAGATTATCCAATAGTGAATTCACTTTACCATTTGGGATGCTTTAGTTGCTAAGCAGATTGTTGATTATTCATTTTGATGATTATTCCAGAAGTTTAATTTTGAGGATTTGTATGCTTTTTCTTCTTTAACATTAATGTACATTTTAAAAAATGTCAACCAAAGCAATTCAAATAATTCGGTATTAGCAATGTTATCCTTTTTCCAAATTACTATTTGACATTTTAGACATTGTATATACCAAACAATTATCTGATATGTTAACACTTAATCTATATTAAGGCTTTCACCAAATGAGAAACATATTTGATTATGTTGTTAAGATCAGGATGAAGACATTACTTGTGTATTACTTGTGTACTTATATATATAAATATATATATATTAGTGTACTCATTTCTCACACTGATGTTTTCAGAGGTACTAAAATACAGCTATTTGCTTTCATATAAAAAAGGAAAGGAAAGAATTTCTAGAATTATTTTTTGAGGCATTGAACTGAACACAAAGGGCACCAATTAAAAAAAGTGACTTCAATGCTAAAGCGCAGTCCTTGGCAATGCACTTGGTTGACATTGCGATGTGAAAAAATATGAGCCTTAGTCAGTACAGGAGAACCGTGCAGTTAAAATCATTTTCTGAAAGCGTCTGCTGCAAATTGAGAAAGAAAACCATTGATTGAAAACTATTTCCCTAAACCTTTGACACGTTAAAAATGCATGCCTGTCATAACATCTTTATCTAGTACCAGCACTCGCTTCTGTTAAATAAAAACCATCAAGTGCTAATCCACCGTCATATTTCCTTGGCTGGGATCCTGGAATATCTTGGACGGTTCCCATCCTTCTCTGATAGTGAGGAAGATGTCAGCAGCACTTCATTGTAGATGCATCCCTGTGTAACTGATACGGCTCATTGATTTTAGAAAGTGAATTGGTGCAGATGCTTCTACGGGATTAATTTGGAGGGGATTACGTTTTCCTCTTGTTCATAGCTAATGTGTGCGCGAGGAAATATCCTCCGGACACTTAAAGAACTGTAAAGGTTGAAGTCGTGATGGAAGAATGTTTTTTTCGTTCTGTAAAGCTTTATGAAGTCATGGTCAGCGAAGTGGAGGACGACCAGTAAGATTCAACTGGGCAGGGTTAACACGTGTGGCCATCAGAATTAAATATATTGTATGGCTTACAGCTGAGAAATGCTAACCTTTTCCTACTCTCTTGATCTCTGTCTCTCCCTCTGTGCTTAACGTAATTTGACTAAAACCCCTATAATCCTTCCAGATAATCTGTGAAATGGTTCTCTCGCTCCTCTCTCCTTCACCCTTCACTACCCCTTGTGTCTACCTTTCTCTCCTCACCCCATCCGGAGTGGCCGCTACGTTAAGCCACGCTGGGAGGACCGGCATTAGCGGGGTCAGGGTGGAGACTGTCGACATAAACTGTGTCATTAAAGAAGTAGCACACCAGTAAATTAATCTTCTCATCCTTTTTTTCTCCAAACAAATGCTTTTACAGCTGTGGGTCCCAGCATCTGTATTCACTATGACGTTGAATGCTCAGCTCAGCACATGATCCACCAGATCGGAAGTTTCAGTTCTGAGATTTACGCGAGCTTTTCAAGCAAAGCGCTCTCGATGAAAGTCCCATTTTGGGGTTTTAATGCAACTCATTAGTCCTAATACAGAAAGTCTGCATTTAGACACTGTGAAGGTTTTGTCATTGAGTAAGTGGTGCATCATCCTCCAATACGGTTCACTGCCTCTTCTCGTCATTCCTGTTTATCTTTGGTTCCACATATCGGGCCTAATTGTGCCGCTCATGTTTTCCCGTTGACCGAGCTCTTTCGTCATCACTGACCCTCTCGTGTGGTCTCAGATTCCCCAGATCAGCTACGCCTCCACGGCCCCCGAGCTGAGCGACAAAAGCCGCTACGAGTTCTTCTCCCGTGTGGTGCCTCCGGACTCCTACCAGGCCCAGGCCATGTTGGACATAGTGAAAGCCATGGGCTGGAACTACGTCTCCACGCTGGCCTCGGAGGGAAACTACGGAGAGAGCGGCGTCGACGCCTTCCTCCAAATATCCAGAGAAGCAGGTCTGCCTCTATGAACTTGAATTCACTGCTGGGACAATGAGGGATAATGATTCATCAAGCCGTGCTGTTTCTCACTCATTAAAAGACTATAATAGGAAACAAAAATCCTTTAATACATAACAAGTACCAGGGCAAAGAGAAGTCACCGCCTCATATGGGTTTAAAAGCTCAAATGAGGGTTCGGATTTCACATAATTTAAGGACATGATACTGCACATCAATAATTGACAATGTTGGACAGGTCATCACTTTGTCAGAATGTTGACCACAATCAGTCCACCAATCTGGTTCAGAGTCAAATATCTCAAACACGAATGGATGGATTACCTTTCGTTTTGCTTCTACCGACATTCATGGTCCCCAGAGGATACATGTAAATGACCACCTTACCTTTCTCCTAGTGGTTTACATTTGTTGTTTCTAAAAATAATAATATGGTACAGACATTGGTTTATGTTGTAACTCAATGTTGATAATATACTACTAGTCGACATCGTTGTTTGTCAGCAGGTTACACAAAAACTACGGGCCTGATTTGAATCAACCCTTGGTGGAATGGTGTAGCATGTTAAACCAGTGACAAACCCATTCAACTTTGGAATAAGTCATGGGAAGGATACACAAAGTAAGGTCATGGCCTCAAAGGAGGTCTTAACTCTTCGATTGGCCTTATAGTTTAGGCGGTTTCCTATTTGTAATACTCAAGTCAAATGCTCTTCATATAAAAGCTTCATACTAAGAGTCTACAATCATGCTAGCAGCCCTTTGAGACTATGTCTTTGAGCTAAAGGCTACTGCAGCAGGCCAACATGCACACAAAGTATTCGACTACTTTTCAATCAAGAAGCTTTATCCCTAAACCGCCTCTGATGTGAGGTTTACCTAGTTAACTTTTAGTTTTCCGTGGTAGCATGCTAACAATTGCTAATAAGGCTGATGGAGAGGTTAAAGGTGGGGTAGGTAAGTTTGAGAAACCGGCTCGAGATCGCTATAATTTGAAAATACACAACCGGAGAAAATCTGCCACTTCCTCACAGAGCCCCTCCTCCAAGGACACACGAACGCGCACATGACCAATGAGGGCACGAGATAAGTTTGTGCCCCGATGGAAGGCTGACAGGCAGGTAGGTACTTTTTACAGTATTACGGCTTCTACAGATGACATTTTTTTATGGATTTTGTGTCAAAGCACTTCAGATATTCATGCTATTGGGATGTTAAGAGCATTCCATGGAATATAACAAAAAGTGTATCTCGAGCCGGTTTCTGAAACTTACCTACCCCACCTTTAACATGAATCACAAAATTCATCTCCAGATGCTGTATCGTCCTTTTTGTAATATTAAATGTAGGCCTATGTTTCAAGGTTACTGATAATTACTAGGCATAGTTAGGCTGTAATTATTTCCTGTGCAGTAAATGGAGGAAACAGAGAAGTAGAGCAATGCCAACGCCTTTCCCATCTCTCTCCCACAGGGGGGATCTGTATTGCACAGTCCATAAAGATTCCCAGAGAGCCCAGACCGGGGGAGTTCGAGAAGATCATCAAGAGACTGATGGAGACCTCCAACGCTCGCGGGGTCATCATCTTCGCCCAGCGAGGACGACATCAAGTGAGTCAAGCTCTGCTGCACGTCATATTTATTTAATTTTTGTCATAAAACCACACTGTAAAAATACAACATTTCCAGTAAAAGTTCTGCATCAAGAATGGGAGTTAAAGTACGTAATTTATGTATTGTGTTTAAAGTCTTTATAAAGTAACTCGTCATTCAATATGTAAAATAAATGAAGTGGAGTAAAGAGTGCAAAATTGGCTCCCGAAATGTAGTAAGTAGAGTATAGAGTAGTGTAAAATGAAAATATTCAGTTAGAGTACCTCAAATGTGTACTTGAGTAAACGTGTTTTCCAGCAGCTGGTTGTTAAACACAGAGCATAAAGACACACATGTTTAAATATAATAGTATAACATGTTGTACTTTTACTAGACTCACATTTTGATTGCAGCACTTTTACTTGGTACAGAGTATTCTTACATTCTGGTACTTCTACTTTTACTTAAAGGTGGGGTAGGTAAGTTTCAGAAACCGGCTCGAGATACACTTTTTGTTATATTCCATGGAATGCTCTTAACATCCCGATAGCAATGAATATCTGAAGTGCTTTGTCAAAAAATCCATAACAAAATGTCATCTGTAGAAGCCGTAATACTGTAAAAAGTACAACCAATCGGATTGGATGGCCTACCTGCCTGTCAGCCTTCCATCGGGGCACACACTTATCTCGTGCCCTCATTGGTCATGTGCGCGTCGTGTGTGTTGGAGGAGGGGCTCTGTGAGGAAGTGGCAGATTTTCTCCGGTTGTTTATTTTCAAATTCTAGCGATCTCGAGCCGGTTTCTCAAACTTACCTACCCCACCTTTAAGTACAAGATCTGAGTACTTCTCCTACCTGTTTAGTTGTAAAACACAGAGCATGAAGAAAAACACGTATCATGAAGTGTTATTCATTCTCTTTCAGACGGGTGCTGCAGACGGCCAAATCGGCCAACCTGACGGGCCACTTCCTGTTTGTTGGCTCCGACAGTTGGGGAGCCAAAAGTTCCCCGATCCAGGACCAGGAGGATGTGGCCGAGGGCGCTGTGACCATCCTGCCAAAGAGAGCCTCTATCGACGGTAGGGAAAACCAACTGGATGCAACAGGAATATTAGAGTCACTTGACATTGATGGATGAGTCTCATACCAATGCTACATCTAAAGGAAATGAATGATGTTGGATATGTCTGTGGTCCCTGTAGCTTAAAATAAGGAAATGAAGTCACAGCCATATTTCACTGTTCCAAAAAGATTTGATTTGCTTCGCTGATTTCATAACATTATGATGATTGGTATACTGATATTAATCTTAGCGCTGTGGTTTCAATCAATCTTTATTTGAATAGCAATTTCTTACAGGTTAGTGTAGTTCAAATTGTAGTTGAGAAACTATAGAAAAGATAAAAACATTTCAACAACTTGAGACCAATGCATGTGAGATAATAACAATTATACAAACCTAGTAAAACCTCATTCAAAAGTTATTATATGAGTACGACTAGCAAACAAGTTTAAAAAATAACAATAACACGATACCACAACTTAAATTATTGTCTATTGTTTTAACCACTCGTTACCGAAAGCCTGGCTGAATAGATTTAGGTTCTACGATTGAATTGACATGATATTAAATCTGCTTTGTGAAATCTTTCAGGGTTCGACCAGTACTTCACTTCAAGATCGCTAGAAAACAACCGAAGAAACATCTGGTTTGCAGAGTTCTGGGAGGACGACTTCAAGTGCAAGTTGACCCGCCCCGGCATAAAGTATGAACTTGGTAGAAGGAAATGTACAGGTAAGCAGATGCCGTTTCAAGTACAGGTTGAAAATGACCAGAGATGGAAGAAGATTTCTCAGATGCTAAAAGTACAAATACATTATTGGCAAAATACTAGTCCTGCATTCAAAATCTGACATAAGCAAAAGAACAGAAGTATAATCAGCAAAAGTACTAAAAGTAAAAGTAATCATAGCGCAGAAAAATGGCCTTCATGTGTGTATATAACTATATTTATATATGTGACATTGCTAGATAATATGTTTGCATCAGGTAGCACAGTTTACTGTTGTAGCCTAAAACAGTTCTGATTTATTTATAATAATTTGACTTAAAGAGTTTGTCCACTAGTTTAATTGTTAAAGATACATTTTGTTCATTTGTACAAGGATCAAAAGATGTTTAATAAATGTAGTGGAGTAGAAGTATAAAGTAGCATTTGTCCCATTAACTGTGGTCTCCACACCTAATATGTTACCTGTGTCACTCTGTTCTTTAAATACTGCTCCTCATTATTAGCCATGGATGTGTACTTATTTGTCTTTATTCTTATTCTAGTATAACTAAACTGTGCTTTCTTCTCTGTATTTAACAAGTTAGCTTAGTCTGATTATTGCATGCCTTTTTACCTGCTTTGCCGCTTTGTTCTGGAACGCTGTAAATGTTCCTGCTCTGGGACAAACAAAGGAATGTGATATTAAATAAGTGGGAATACTCCAGGAAAGTACAAGTAACTCAACATTGAAATTAAGAACATTACTTGAGTAAATGAAGCTCAGCGCAAGTTCTTTCAGGAAGACTGCGTGTAATACATTCACTCGGCAGCTCGTCACGGGCGTTTCTCTATAATTACATTCACCTCATTCTCCAGCAGCCAATCAGCGAGCTGCCAGCCACACTTTAAAATGGTTCTCCTCTCTCCTGCAGTGAGCTGTGATTTCAGGTGCTGCCGCCCGCCTCCTCCTCCCCATCCACCTCCTTTCATCACATCCAGTGCCAGGAGAGCTAATCCAAAGACCCCATCTCACACCTCCTCTTCATCCCATCTCCTCATCAAATCCAGATCTTCATCATCATCATCATCATCATCATCATCATCATCATCATCATCATCATCATCATCATCATCATCATCATCATCATCATCATCATCATCATCATCATCATCATCATCATCACCAGTGTCTAGACCCCGGGGGGTTCCCTGTATGCTCACGGCTGCATTTCCCCCTTTAGATATACCAGTTCAGGATCGGGGGCTACTCGCCAAAGACTTAACATTTATCTTATGACATGTGTCAATAAATGTTCTTTAAACAAAATGAAGTCTCTCCTGATTGAAACGCTCTTAGTTACTTCCCACCTCAGAGAATGACATTTTAAACGTGTCCAAGCTCTGCGTTTGTGAGCAGTTTTTCTTCTCCTAATGTCTTGCTGTCACTTCGTCAGGTGAGGAGAGAATTGCTCAGCACTCTCAGTACGAACAGGAGGGCAAGGTGCAGTTTGTGATTGACGCGGTGTACGCCATGGCCTACGCCTTGCACAGCATGCACATGGACCTGTGCCCCGGATACATGGGCGTCTGCGACAAGATGGACCCTGTGGAGGGACGGGATCTGCTCCATTACATCCGCGCTGTCAACTTCAATGGTGGGCTTTTGACTTCTTCTTATATTATACTTCTTCTTCTTCTTCTTCTTCTTCTTCTTCTTCTTCTTCTTCTTCTTCTTCTTCTTCTTCTTCTTCTTCTTCCTTCTTCTTTCTTCTTCTTCTTCTTCTTCTTCTTCTTCTCTTCTTCTTCTTCTTCCTTCTTCTTCTTCTTCTTCTTCTTCTTCTTCTTCTTCTCTTCTTCTTCTTATTTTGGCTGGCAGAGAACTCCTGTCTTCATGAACAATTTGGCAGATACTTGTACTAACTTTTTACAATATTGCAGCCTACAGTAGTTACACTGCCTCACAGGATTTGACTCTTAATTTCAAGCTACTGCACACCCATTTATTAATGTATTACAGTACACTGTGTTTATATGTTAGTAGATAGTATATAGAGACTATTATATGTATTCTGTATACTTTCTAATGCCTATCTATCTATCATGACATCAGACACATTATCTTTTCTAGGCATTTGGACTGTTCTTATGTTGTAAATGTGTATATTTTCCATTAACACACACGACACCTATACCCGTCTGTCCGTCAGGGCGAGGGATCCTACCTCTGTGGCTCTCCCTGAGGTTTCTTCCACTTTTTACCCCATTAACTGGGATGTTCCTTTTGGGAGTGTTTCCTTGTCCGATGCGAGGAAGTCTAGGAGAGAGGGGGTAGTATTCAGTATAAGGCTGTAAAGCCCCGAGACAAAGGCAAAATGTGTGATATTGAGCAATATATACACTTTGATTGACTGAGTGACTTTTAAACCTTTCATTTTGTTCTCCTTTTCCTATGCAAAGTCTGATTCCACATAGTTGTATCCATATTTATCAAACCAAAAGCTAGATTTGAGATGTATTCTGGTGAAACCGTTGATTTCCACTGCTTCTGTCGCAGCACAAGGATTGAAAAGAAAACACATTTAAAAAGAAACAGTGTAAGGGAGGTCAACTTGAAGTAGGAAGCCTGAGATGCTTCTGCTAATGTACCTATCCACAGAACACAGCGCATTCCTTCAAAGCACGTCCTCTCCCCAGGGCGGCCTCCGTGCTCTTTCCCTATATACACCGCTCAAGCTTTTCATTCCCGTCTTTCATAAAAAAGTCACAGATTGGAAGAAGAGAAAAAAAAGGGTGTCCTGTGGAAGCATCCTATTTACCGCTTGCTGGATGACCTTGGCATGTATGAAAGATTTTCTGATTGAGCGCCTGCAGGGACCTGAGAACATTCAATCACGTTAGGGCAACAGAGGCAGAGTGCACTGAAAGACTGTACGCGTGGACGAGAGCCTTCAGCAAAGAGCCTCCTGCACTCAGCTTCCACATGACTGCACAACACTGAAGGAAGCACACACAAGATGTATTCAACAGCATGTACGATGGGGGTGCATGTCTCCTGCTCAGAGAGCTTGAGTTTCTCCTCTCTCCTCTCCTTTGACTCACATCTTCGCTTTTTTGGGTCATGAAAACCAGAGGTGGGCGAAGTAACTCAGATTGTGCACGAAGTAATAGTAGAAGTACCAGAGAGTTGGAATACTCTGTTACAAATTAAAATCACGCATTAAAATGTAGCTACTACAAAAGTATTAGCAGCAACATATACCTAAAAGTAAAAGCAGGTCATTTTGCAAATTGTTCAATTTAAGAAAAATATCTAGGTTTAGTTTTTTTGTGAATGTTACTCCAGGTGTAACCAAAGTCTTATTACGTTTTGAATATAATACAAATCATTCATCAAAAGTTATAACGTAACTAAGGAATACATAAATGTAGTGGAGTCAAATTACACGATTTATCTCTGAATTGTAGAGGGGTTGAAGTACAAAGTAGCACACTTAAGTACAGTACTTGAGTAAATGTACTGAGATACTTTACACCACTGATAAACTCTATCTCCTTCCAACAGGCAGCGCAGGAACTGGAGTCATGTTCAATGAAAATGGAGACGCTCCTGGTCGCTACGACATCTTCCAATACCAGCTTTCTAATGTCAGCAACCCCGGCTACAAGGTCATCGGCCAGTGGACAAACCACCTTCGCCTCAATGTAAATATGTTTTGTCCCAAATAAGGAACCATTTCTACATTTAAATGAAGATTGAAACCATTCTCCTCTCTGTTTGCGAACAATGTGACTAGAACTTGCAGCTAGTTAGCTTAGCATAAAGATAAACAAAACCGAGTCTGTCTCTGCCCCAAAGTTAACAGAATCTGCCTTCCAGCACCTCTAAAGCTAACTAACACATGATATCTTGTTTATTTAATCCATGCTGTAGGTAAACCAGTGTTCAAACATCACGTTTTGCCTTTACAGTGGGTTTTGCGCCAGACTGGCTCGGTGCAGTAACTTCCGGAAATTAGCACGATTCAGGCTAGCAGTTTCCTTGTTTGCCTTTATGCTAAATAGAGAGGCGAAGTCCCGCCCATCTACTTCCGGTCCATGGGACCTTATTTCGGAAAAATTATGCATTGAAGTCAATGAAGAGAGAAAACTTATCTTTCGATCCCGTTTGAATTGTTCCACGAATTACACATACGATGTTTGTCAATGTTACAAAAAAATCTCCATGTAAAAAAAATCACAGTTTGTCGTAAAACTGTTGAAATATAAGACTATTAACAATATGCAACTAGAAAGACTACAAATCCCAGAATCCCGGTCCCGCATGCTGGCTCTTATGGAACCGACTAACTCCCCTTGTGTGTACGTGCAGCTCTCAACGTGCCCAGCCTCGGAGTGATTTTCACCTCTTTTAATACTTTTCGCCTCATTCTGAAAGAAAGAAGTGAAATGTTCCAACGTGACGGCCATCTTGGTGTGTGGTGCGAGGCGGGAGATGTAGTTCATTGAGCGGTTTCACACAAAAAAAAAGTGACTTGCAAAATTATGTTTTAAATTGACAAACATCATCTGTGTAATTCGTGGCACAATTCAAACGGGATCGAAAGATAATCTTCCTCTCGCGATTGACTTCAATACACACTTTTTCTGAAATAAGGTCCCATGGAGGTCCCCCGGAAGGGGAGGGACTTCTCCTCTCTATGAAGCTAATCATCTGTTTGCTTTAGTTACATAGTTAGTGACTCTTAGATAGTCCAACCACAACATGGGGCTCACTATAAATGTAGCCGTCTTAGTTTTATCCACCTACAATACAAACACTTGTATTAAAAGGAAACAAATGCATCTTCAACCAACAAAAGAACGAATGGAAGCATTACTTCTATGAAACCACGACCGATCTACAGAACTGTGGCCAGAAAATCAGTCGAGGATGGTAAAATTGTCGCTATCAATTGGGCTTTATCTGAACAGTATCTTCCTGGCTATTAGATCATTACAAAGTCTTTGCCCATTATTTCTATATGTCAAGTATACTGAAACAAAGTCTGTGTGTTTGTGCATCCAACCTAGCCGGAGGAGATGCAGTGGTCAGGTGGTGACCGCAAGGTTCCCGAGTCGGTGTGCAGTTTCCCCTGCGAGTCCGGAGAGAGGAAGAAGATGGTGAAGGGCGTTCCTTGCTGCTGGCACTGCGAGTTCTGCGACGGCTACCAGTACCTGCTGGACGAGTTCTCCTGCGACATGTGCCCCTTCAACATGAGGCCCTTTAAGAACCGCACAGGCTGCCGGGAAACGCCCATCATAAAGCTGGAGTGGAGCTCTCCGTGGGCCATCATCCCCGTGTTCCTCGCCATCTTGGGCATCCTCGCCACCAGCGGAGTCATCATCACCTTCATCCGCTTCAACGACACGCCCATCGTTCGGGCCTCCGGCAGAGAGCTCAGCTACGTGCTGCTGACGGGCATCTTCCTCATCTACCTCATCACCTTCTTCATGATAGCCGAACCCAGCACAGGCGTGTGTGCGCTTCGCCGGCTGCTGCTGGGGCTCGGCATGTGCATCAGCTACTCCGCCATGCTCACCAAGACCAACCGTATCTACCGTATCTTCGAGCAGGGCAAGGTTGCCGTCTCGCCCCCGAAGTTCATCAGCCCCGGCTCTCAGCTGATCATCACCTTTATACTCATCGGAGTGCAGGTACGTGGATGCTTCGTTCACGCGTCATGCAGATTCTCTGGAGCACTAACTAATGCTTAAACCTTCCCCTGCAGTTACTCGGGGTGTTCGTCTGGTTTGGTGTGTCACCGCCTCACACCATCATCGACTACGAGGAGCAGAAGCCCCCAAACCCAGAGTTCGCCCGTGGAGTTCTCAAGTGCGACATGGGCGACCTTTCCCTCATCCTCTGTCTGAGCTACAGCTTCGTACTGATGATCACCTGCACCGTGTACGCCATCAAGAGCAGAGGAGTTCCTGAGAACTTCAACGAGGCCAAACCCATCGGCTTCACCATGTACACCACCTGCATCGTCTGGCTGGCCTTCGTCCCGATCTTCTTTGGCACAGCGCAGTCTACAGAGAAGGTGAGTCACTTAGCATTATTAAAGAGGCCCTTTAATGCTTTTTGAGTTTCCATTTCCTGTTGTGTGTTATATAGGTTTTTGAGCATGTACATGGTCTACAAAGGTACAATAATTCCCCCCCCCCCTGCCTGAAACGCCTCCATTGGATTCCTTTGTTTACCTCTGTAACATAATGACATCACTATGCAACACTGACGCTCATAGGCGGCGCGTGAGGCTCAGGTTTGGGAAGGCTAAATAACTTATTTTACCTGACGCTGCCCGCCTCCGCCTGCGGCGTCTATAGAAAAGAGATCAACTCAGTGTGCGGAGTTTAAATCTCTCAAGTCATATTACAGGATAAAGGAAATACAGTTTAAACTGCCGTATGCAGAGAAGACGCCGACGTGTCGCACTTATCATTCAAATTACATCATCAATCAGATCATCGATCATATAATATCATATAATATTATATATTTCCTTATCTGAGTCAGCTTCTCCAGCCGTATCTGGCCGTGCAACACTTACAGTGTCACATACTGTATGCAGAAGTATTATTTTAAGCAACACATTATGTTGACGAAACACTCGAGTCAAATGTAATTAAAGTCAGATCCACTCGTGTCTTAGATGTGGCAGTGATATCATAAAACTATACGCTTTCAAACACTCGGTAGGCCTAGTTATTTTGTAACCAGTTGTTCTGTATTCTCCTTGCAGGTGCAACTCTGTGGCTTGTATCCTGGATTATATGTTTAAGTCATGAATGAAGTATGACGCTGCGCTGTAGGTACACTTGTCCCTGTTTGTGATTGGTCAAATGTAGCTAACCCCGCCCCTTTCACGTGAACGCGCTCTCAGCTGGAGAGAGAAACCCTAGCTTGATTTACCGAGTTGATAACCTGCGTCGTAGGACCGCTTAGCGAGATCTCGTGTGTTAGTTTGTTGTTGTTAGTTTGTTTGTTACTCAAACATATCCAGGGTATGTTGAACTGGCTTCGTAGTACAGGGCACAGGTGGCTAGAGGCGCTAATGTCAAAGACACAGACATTATACATTATATTTGTATTTTACCAGGATGCAGTGACACAAATATTTGGGAAGGCTTAGCCTTCCCTAGCCTACAGCACCCGCCGCCCCTGCTGACGCTTCTATTGGCGAGCACTCCAACACCTTGTACGTGATAGGCTAAGGGGCGGGCATCTTTAAGCGGTTGAAAGTGGATTGTAGCTGCTGCCTTGTGGGCCAATCCCACGTCACATTCATTTTTAACAACAATTGCAGTGATTGGCTGCGGGCAAAACCAACAAATCATTTGACTGGAGAAGTTTCTACTACTTAGTGTTTTATACTCAGGGGTGCACAATGCTGTTTTCTCAAAGGAGCACCTGGAGATGTTGCTTGGTGCGCATCCTTAAAGTGAAATAAACCGTACCTTTTGAGGGTTTCTTGACTTTATGAACGGGGGGGGGGGGGGGGGGGGGGGGGGGGGGCGAGGGGCTAGTGAGCACGCTCATGAACTGTTCGCCGGAGCCTCGCAGTTTACTGTGCAGAGCGCATAAAGCAGACCCTTCACACGCGATAGGGAGGGGTAGAGAGAGGGATCGCAGATGCCGTCGTGCACGCGGACGGATAACAAACATCAACCTAAATGGCTCGCGAATTATACTTTGGTCAGTAATTACAGTCGATACCTAGGTATATTAATAAAAACACACTCATCTCTAAAAACTTTTGCTCGACATTTTTGGGATATTCTGCTGCAGACACTTTAGTATACTTTAAATCTTGAATGCAGTCCTTTTAAAAACAACACTTCTATATTGAAAATGTGCTACTTTTACCTAATACATAATACTACCCAAAGGTTTCTGTTCTACCTGGCGTCTGGATAAACTCAACATGTACATTATTTCTCATTAATTCTTCCTTTTGTGTGATTTCTAATGACATAATTATTTTCTTAATAGTATAATCTATTAATTGATCGGTTAATAGCTTGATTTAATTACCAAATTAATATTAACTCATTTATTTTCTTACATTCATTTAAGAAAAGAAGAAGGACTTTATGAATCCCTCTTGGGGAATTACATTTCCCTGAGGATCTCTACTTTGGATATAGTTTAAATAATTAGGTCAATCAAACACACAATAACACACACTTCAAATAAAAGACTTCATTAATGTCTCTCTTGTCCAACATTTTCTGCCTGTCAAATCACATTATCTCTCACAGGACGTCCTGCCGCAGTGTACTCAGAGTTTAATTCAGCTTGTGGGCTTTCTGCCGCCACAAAGTACGCAGCTGCTGCTGGGGGAATATTTGAAAAAATAGAGATATGCTTTGACTAATAGAAGAGCCGTATTATGAATCAGTCAGGCTGAAACAATTAAAGCCTGCGGTGCTTTCAAAGTCTTTTCACCTCTTCCGAACGGAAATGAAGGGAATTAAGTAAAAGGGAGGGGGAAAGGAGGTCAGAGGAGCCGAGGGACGGGACCCTCGCAGACCAAATCAGCCATCCCTTTCAATTAATCATTACTTAGGAACAGAGCTAAATATAGGCGCTAACTTTTGTCTGGCTCGTGAACACGGTATATCCCGGCGTCATGTTAAAGAAGACGGAAGGTGAGTTACCTGCTTGATGTGTTTACAAAGGGAACAACCGTTCACTGTTCCAGTCGCGCCTCGGGCAGAAACATGAATGCAATCCGCACGGCTCCTTTCTCTGAAGGAGAGGTCAGCGATGAAAAGCTTGACGAATACGACTAAAGAAAGTGTACGGACATCTTCATCCTGCGAGAGTCCAGGATGCTCTGCTGCGGAGGATAGTGTACAATGTATGACTCATTTATGCCACAAATATATCTTATTTGTGGCACATATGGCTTCATTTATTTATGACTTGTACAGCCTGAATAATGAGTTCATAATTTATCGGAGGCAGGTCTCAGGAGAAGTTAATTCTCATTATTACTGTTGGGTTTTTGCAATAAGAGGAAGAGCAGGAGAAGACGTGGTCAAAGCCATCCTTCCCTGACTTGGTTTCATACATCATTTAACGGGGAAAACACCGCCTCCTGCACTCTGAGACGAAGATGTAAAGACCGTATTGTGACAACCTTTGAGGACCTGTTCAAGATGAAATGATCAATTATTTAACTTACACAGAAGGATACTATAGCAGAAACGAAAAAATAATTCAGTCACTGCAAAACAGTGTTGTGAGAAAATGATTCAAAATGTTCTTAAACAACCTTTTTTCAGCACGACTTGTTTCCAAACTGTTTTTTTATCCAATTTCCAGGAACAAGGTTGATTTGAGGGAGTTTTCTAATTGCAAATAAAGTCCTCAACCGATTGTGTTAGGCGGATCATCAGAGCTGTGAATTTAAATAATCAATACTGAAAAAGACTTAAAGGTGGGGTAGGTAAGTTTCAGAAACCGGCTCGAGATACACTTTGTGTTATATTCCATGGAATGCTCTTAACATCCCGATAGCAATGAATATCTGAAGTGCTTTGACAACAAATCCATAAAAAAATTTCATCTGTAGAAGCCGTAATACTGTAAAAAGTACAACCAATCCGATTGGATGGCCTACCTGCCTGTCAGCCTTCCATCGGGGCACAAACCTATCTCGTGCCCTCATTGGTCATGTGCGCGTTCGTGTGTGTTGGAGGAGGGGCTCTGTGAGGAAGTGGCAGATTTTCTCCGGTTGTGTATTTTCAAATTCTAGCGATCTCGAGCCGGTTTCTCAAACTTACCTACCCCACCTTTAAGGCAAATAAGAAAACAGCAAGAAAAGTCATTATTTTACTGTATCACTCTCTTTTAGTTCTGTTTTATCTTCTATTTTGAGATGTTTGTATTGTATAATTGTTTATTTTCTACTACGAATTTTTTTCCCCAATTTGGAATGAATAAAGTTGATCTTATCTTAATGCAGCTTTTTTAACCCTGCAAAGAAAACAAACAAACAAAAACCGTTAAGATCTGGTTTTAAATCATAATAGGGATATAATATTGATATCTAGCCCACCCCTACAACGTTAGACACACATAAGAAATGTAGTTAAAATTAAAAACAACATCCCTTATTTAAGTGACAAAAATAGGGCAACTTTAGGACAAAATATTTTTGTTTACTCTCCAATATAGCATTTCTGTTTGTTGTTGTTTGTATTTCAGTTAAAGTTAAAAGGGCTAAGTAAAAGAAACCTGATATTCGGGCCAGACTGGATTGACTAAAATGTACAATATAATCTAATGACTAAATAAGAGCAAAAACTCAACAGCCTCATTAACTTAAATTATTTAAATGTTTTCTTTGACTATCATAAGACTGAAATGCTTACTGCTATAACTTGACAAAGAAAAACAGGGATATATAACGGGGCTCAGTTTTATAAAAAAATGGCATTCAAATTAAACTTCAGACCACAAGTGTGTGTGTGTCTGCATGTGTGTGTGGCCTAGCATTACCATCCTTGTGGGGACCTAAATCTGTTTACACAGCCACGTGTGGGGACTCGCCTCCCTCATCCCCATGAGGGGAATCATTGTAGGGTGAAGACTTGGTTAGGGTTAGGCATGTGTCGGTTATGGTTAAGGTTAGGATAAGTCTCCAGGAAATATGTATGTATGCATGTAAGTCAATGTAATGTCCCCTGTGTGTGTGTGTGTGTGTGTGTGTGTGTGTGGTGACCTTTCTGACCCACGTGTCTCTCTCTCTCCTGCAGATGTTCATCCAGACCACCACCCTGACGGTGTCCATGAGCCTGAGCGCCACCGTATCCCTGGGCATGCTCTACATCCCCAAAGTCTACGTCATCGTCTTCCACCCGGAGCAGAACGTCCAGAAGAGGAAACGCAGCTTCAAATCAGTCGCCACGGCAGCCACCGTGTCCATCAAGTCCTTAGACAAACCCAACGGAGAGTCCAAGATCGTGCCGGACAGATCACAGTAAAAGATATAAGAAAAAACCTCCATATTTGTATCACCTCAAGTCACAAGCCCACACTGACAGCTGATGATAAAAGACTCAGAATATACTTTAGCCTTGGCTTGATTGTTTGTTCCACTTTCCCTTTACTATGGACTGAAATACCAGCGAAGACGTTCCTGGATGTTGTTTCTTTTCACACTTATTTAGATAACTCCGATCTAAATATGGAATAAGGCACAACAAGGAAACGTTACGGTACACTCAAAGGAGAACTGGAAGGACGGTGATCTGTCCTGAATATGATTTTCAATTGAAAGCTACGTTCACATAAACGTCTCAACTTGACAAGGAGATGTGTTAGTTGTAGCTTTCCCTGGGAAATGCCGTTTAGGAAAAACAAGTTTAAATGGCGACCTTTGCCCTACAGGATGCTCATCCACGGCGAGTCCCTTGGGGTCGATGGAGCATTGTTCACGGCTCCAGAAGCACTGCATGGATCGTGTTTTATGTGTACATGAATGTTTTGAAATATTGTTTTGTACGGAGTGTCGTGACTATTTCTTCTGATTGCACCGGAAGGAACCGGCTTTTAAAAATGTCCCCTTTCTATTTCTGATGATTGAGTCCCATGGGGAGGGCGTAATGAAACACTTTAGTATAATCATCCACGGCGGAACCATTCGACGTCTAATCACAAATACAACAAAGCGTTTTACTTAATTAGTGTGATGTATGCAATTATTAGAGTACAAGCTGGCTTTCACAGTGGAAACAGGATAGTGATTAGAGCAGGGTATTATATTTACCTGTACTTTTGACTTCTCTGCAGTGTCAAACAATGTTTGCCATTTCCCTTTATTGTTTGTCTAAAATATCAAGCCGTGTCCTTGAAGGCAAAACGCCAAAATAATAGACAAGCTACCGTTTTGTTCATGCATGGGAACCTGCTCAGAACGCTTGATTTTGTACGATGAAATGTTCTTATTTCTGCAAACAAGTCATTTCACAACAGTCCCTTATTTGCCAGGATATGATTTGCAGTGTACTTTTGTTACTTTTTCAGAACTCAGGTTTTACTGAAGGTGTTTAAGATGTTGAGGATTTCCATACATGTACTGCTCTGAGAAAACACCGTCTGTAAGGCCCTCTGCAGGAGAAGTACTGCGGCTACAAGCGCAGTCAAGAGGGAATTGTTTGTAGACCCCACACAAACCGTAATAAAAAAAAATATTGTTTATTATTCGAGTTGGTTTTCATTCGAAAAAACACGTCAAGTAAAAATAATCTCAGTATATACAGATGCTGGTGTTTTAAATACAAATAAGTGAAGTCAACAGATGCATGTGAACAACATGCGGACATCCCAAAGGCTTGCAAATAAGTCAATTTGCCGCCTCGCGCACAAAGAAAGAAGAAGAAAAGCAGGACAAGATGTCCACATACACATGTGTTGATGTGACCAATCAGCATCTGTGGTCCAGTGGGAGGTCAGTCACTGCTTTTGAAGGAAGTCTGATGAGAGTCCCGTTCGGTGCCGGGAGGCAGAACCGCTGCCCGGCGGCTCTGCAGCAGCGTTATCATGACCTCCGACCCCACGACCGGGGAAGGAGAGGTCGACTCTTACTCCAGGAAGCCGTCCAGAGTCAGGCAGGTGGCCATCTTGGGTGGAGGCCGGCACACCTTTTTCCTTTTAGCTTTCATCAGCGGGCGAATCTCTGATAAAGGAGACTGGGTGGGCGTGCTTGGTTAAGGAATGTTCTACTTCCTTTCTGATCATGTCCAACTTTCCCCTTTCCTTAGATATGCTCGGCCTGTGCATGTTGAACATGTGGAAGATGGTTAAATAACATGGCTCGACCGTATCGAAGGAAATGCTTTTCCTTTATTACAAAAAGGCAATTGTCACGGACACATTCAATTCTATTCGGTTGGATCTTGAGGTAGCAAAACGCTGACACTAGCTACGCTCAATGTCAGACTTTTGTTGTAGATATTTTTTTAAATGAAAGGAATTATCGTTAGCCGCTAAAGATAAATGCTAACATCGCTTTGTTTGTTATTTCTGGCGATGCTTTTCTGTCGTTACCAACATGTAATTGTCACTGACACTACAACAGGAGGAGTAAGCACGATGTTTAATGAACGGAAATATCTCTTGCCACAAAAAGATAAATATGCTTTGTTAATATTATTTATGTACGGCTAAGCGTCTCCTAGAACGAGCTCAACAGAACTGCACGGCCGTTATTCCAACAGGAACTAAGCGATCGATGATTGGGATAATACCAACCACCTTTATTGTTATGAGAAAAATGTTGGTAACCATAGTTTTGTTTTTGACAACTGCAGAACTCCGAAATGTGAAATCTGGCTTAATCTCCAGCATCTCTTTTGGGAACAAATGGCTCTGTTCACGAGCGAGACGCCAGCTGTCTCTCTGCTAAGCCTAAACCTTTTAAAACGGTAGGTTTACAAGTCTAGACTCGGCAAAGACGAACAGTTCAACAACCAGTACACACAAAGGATAAATCAAGAAACACCTGACGCATGTAATCCACAAGGCAGAAAGAAAAGGATACAGGTTGGATGAATTTAGTACGTCCTCCCAAGCCATCATATCCACTTCTCATCTGAAACAGGAAACATCTTCTTTCGTCAAACCAGCACAGGCACAAATTAAGCATTTTAAAATGACAGCCATAAGTGCACGAGATGGTCTTTAGCTACGTACAACTCCCCGGCTTCCTCTGAGGGTCCAACATGCTGCCGAAAATCTTCTTTCTGAAGAGAAGGGAGTTCTTGAAGAAAGGCTCCAAGGAAGCATCCTCGTCTCGAGCCTGAGGTAAGAACAAAGTAACGGTGAGACACCTGTGCATCATTTCCAAAATGTACCTCGTTGAGTGGCATCACCAAAGCTACCTTGCTGTGCGAGGAACTTTTCTCGTTGGGCTTCGACACCGACGACCTGAAAAACAAGGCATGTAAAGGTCACCTAATATGCAAATTCCACTTCATGTCTCTTCTACATCAACATGTGTCCCCTCTTCTTCACGTCTCTTCTACATCAACATGTGTCCCCTCTTCTCCATGTCTCTTCTACATCAACATGTGTCCCCTCTTCTTCACGTCTCTTCTACATCAACATGTGTACCCTCTTCTCCATCAACATGTGTCCCCTCTTCTTCATGTCTCTTCTACATCAACATGTGTCCCCTCTTCTTCATGTCTCTTCTACATCAACATGTGTCCCCTCTTCTTCATGTCTCTTCTACATCAACATGTGTCCCCTCTTCTTCATGTCTCTTCTACATCAACATGTGTCCCCTCTTCTTCATGTCTCTTCTACATCAACATGTGTCCCCTCTTCTTCATGTCTCTTCTACATCAACATGTGTCCCCTCTTCTTCATGTCTCTTCTACATCAACATGTGTCCCCTCTTCTTCATGTCTCTTCTACATCAACATGTGTCCCCTCTTCTTCACGTCTCTTCTACATCAACATGTGTCCCCTCTTCTTCACGTCTCTTCTACATCAACATGTGTCCCCTCTTCTTCATGTCTCTTCTACATCAACATGTGTCCCCTCTTCTTCACGTCTCTTCTACATCAACATGTGTCCCCTCTTCTCCATGTCTCTTCTACATCAACATGTGTCCCCTCTTCTTCATGTCTCTTCTACATCAACATGTGTCCCCTCTTCTTCATGTCTCTTCTACATCAACATGTGTCCCCTCTTCTTCATGTCTCTTCTACATCAACATGTGTCCCCTCTTCTTCACGTCTCTTCTACATCAACATGTGTCCCCTCTTCTTCATGTCTCTTCTACATCAACATGTGTCCCCTCTTCTTCACGTCTCTTCTACATCAACATGTGTCCCCTCTTCTTTATGTCTCTTCTATATCAACATGTGTCCCCTCTTCTTCATGTCTCTTCCACATCAACATGTGTCCCCTCTTCTACATCAACATGTGTCCCCTCTTCTTCATGTCTCTTCTACATCAACATGTGTCCCCTCTTCTTCATGTCTCTTCTACATCAACATGTGTCCCCTCTTCTTCATGTCTCTTCTACATCAACATGTGTCCCCTCTTCTTCACGTCTCTTCTACATCAACATGTGTCCCCTCTTCTTCACGTCTCTTCTACATCAACATGTGTCCCCTCTTCTCCACGTCTCTTCTACATCAACATGTGTCCCCTCTTCTTCACGTCTCTTCTACATCAACATGTGTCCCCTCTTCTTCATGTCTCTTCTACATCAACATGTGTCCCCTCTTCTTCATGTCTCTTCTACATCAACATGTGTCCCCTCTTCTTCACGTCTCTTCTACATCAACATGTGTCCCCTCTTCTTCACGTCTCTTCTACATCAACATGTGTCCCCTCTTCTTCATGTCTCTTCTACATCAACATGTGTCCCCTCTTCTTCATGTCTCTTCTACATCAACATGTGTCCCCTCTTCTTCACGTCTCTTCTACATCAACATGTGTCCCCTCTTCTTCACGTCTCTTCTACATCAACACGTGTCCCCTCTTCTTCATGTTTCTTCTACATCAACATGTGTCCCCTCTTCTTCATGTCTCTTCTACATCAACACGTGTCCCCTCTTCTTCATGTCTCTTCTACATCAACATGTGTCCCCTCTTCTTCACGTCTCTTCTACATCAACATGTGTCCCCTCTTCTTCACGTCTCTTCTACATCAACATGTGTCCCCTCTTCTCCATGTCTCTTCTACATCAACATGTGTCCCCTCTTCTTTATGTCTCTTCTACATCAACATGTGTCCCCTCTTCTTCATGTCTCTTCCACATCAACATGTGTCCCCTCTTCTACATCAACATGTGTCCCCTCTTCTCCATGTCTCTTCTACATCAACATGTGTCTCCTCTTCTTCATGTCTCTTCTACATCAACATGTGTCCCCTCTTCTCCACGTCTCTTCTACATCAACATGTGTCCCCTCTTCTCCACGTCTCTTCTACATCAACATGTGTCCCCTCTTCTTCATGTCTCTTCTACATCAACATGTGTCCCCTCTTCTCCATGTCTCTTCTACATCAACATGTGTCCCCTCTTCTTCATGTCTCTTCTACATCAACATGTGTCCCCTCTTCTCCATGTCTCTTCTACATCAACATGTGTCCCCTCTTCTCCATGTCTCTTCTACATCAACATGTGTCCCCTCTTCTCCATGTCTCTTCTACATCAACATGTGTCCCCTCTTCTCAATGTCTCTTCTACATCAACATGTGTCCCCTCTTCTCCATGTCTCTTCTACATCAACATGTGTCCCCTCTTCTTCATGTCTCTTCTACATCAACATGTGTCCCCTCTTCTCATGTCTCTTCTACATCAACATGTGTCCCCTCTTCTTCATGTCTCTTCTACATCAACATGTGTCCCCTCTTCTTCATGTCTCTTCTACATCAACATGTGTCCCCTCTTCTCCATGCCTCTTCTACATCAACATGTGTCCCCCTCTTCTTCATGTCTCTTCTACATCAACATGTGTCCCCTCTTCTTCATGTCTCTTCTACATCAACATGTGTCCCCTCTTCTCCATGTCTCTTCTACATCAACATGTGTCCCCTCTTCTCCATGTCTCTTCTACATCAACATGTGTCCCCTCTTCTTCATGTCTCTTCTACATCAACATGTGTCCCCTCTGTGGAAAGAGACTCTGAAAGTTTCAGGAACAAAGTTTCTCTCTCTTTTTGATCCATTTCTATAAAAACCTGTCTGAAAATGAGCTGATCAGATTTTGGCCACTTTGTGATGTCATAACGATGTGTTGTCTTGTGTAACCATTAGCCAATCAGCAACCAAGGTAAACCCCCCCCCTTATCACCCGAACCTCCTCCTAGAGCAGTTTAACCAAACTCACGCTGGAGGCTCGAGCCGCATCTTCTTGCACTGGAACGGTTTCTTGGCCACGTCATCGGGCGTGGTGATGTCATAGGTCATGTTGAGGTCAATGTCCATGCTGTCTGAAGGGTAGTGGAGGCGGGGCTGCTTCAGCTCCATCGGGGCCGGGCTGAAAAGACACCTCGTCGGTAAATCACATGAAGCGAGTCAGAGGAGAGTTCGGTCTGAGGCTGGGCGACTCACCTCTCAAAGACGAGGCGACTCAGCGCTTCGTTTGTCCGCGTCGGGGTGCTGAGAGTCCTCTGAAGAAACTCCACCTTCTTCTTCAGGCTCTGGGGACGGACATACATGCAGGAATCACCGCCAGGACTTTGTTTGGTTTTACATGTAATGAATAATATTTGTCTTGTTGGATTTTCCTTACAGAGATCTCCTTGTCAGCACTGGCCAGATCGTTCTGCAGAGACTTCACGTCCTCGTTGGTCTTATTCACCTCCATGGTGGCCTTTTGTAACTACAGAGTTAAACAACCTTTGATTAGAGTTTACACATTTAAAAAAAAAATGGATTGTGTGTTAACTTAACAACGATGGCTGTACAGAATAGTCTGAATCTTTACTCGTAACGTTGACATTCAAATTCAAAATGTAACATTCACACCTTTTTTTTGCTGACTATTTGTTTTGCTTAAAGGTTACATGACACGGCCATTTCTACTGATCATAGTTCATTGTTGAGGTTTAATAGAATAGATTTATACTGCGCAATTTTACAAACTCACTTTTGTTTCTCAAACGGCATCTCTGTAAAGTATGTGTGTTCACTCTCTGTCCTACACGGCTTGTTGGAGTAATGGCTCCGCGGACGTTACGTCACTATACCCGAAATACGTCATTATACCCAAGAAGTAGGGGTTTCACCAACTAATCGACTAGTCGACTACCTTTACCACTAGTCGGCGCTGTAGGCCCTAGTCAACTAGTCGTGAAAAAAATGGAGGTAAACGAGGTGCTGCAATATGCTCCAAAACTTGTCCGACATTCTTATGTATGGCAGTACTTCAACAAAGATGTAACCAACTCCACAGTGAAGTGTCAGTTGTGTACAGCTGTACTGAAGTACAACACAAATACATCTGCTATGCGCAACCATCTGAAGATGACACACCCGCTGCCAACAGCTAGCACTAGCAGTAATGCTAGCACCAGTGAGCAACGGGCCGGCGTCAGCACAGGACAGAGGCAGACGAGCAGAAAAATAAAACGGGTCTACAGTGATGCGGATGATGAGCTACGGGATTACTGCCAGCGGACACTGCATATCCCCACAGCGAATAACCCACTGGAGTGGTGGGCAGAAAACGCGCACCGCGTCCCCCGTTTAGCCAAGCTTTCGAGGAGCTACCTGGCTATTCCAGCCACAGGCACCCCGAGTGAGAGGGCTTTTTCCCTGGCAGGCAACACTGTCACCCGAAAGCGGTCAAGCCTCCTTCCCTCACATGTCGATGCGTTGGTGTTCCTCAACGCAAACCAAAAATCTGGAAAGGTGGACGTTATCATGGAGGACAGCGAGTAAAGTGTTGCGCACTGGATTTACGTGGTATTTCAGTAAACAGAGTTTTTTGCTGTCGATTTTGGTGAGTCCAGTTACTGTTTGTTAATTACTAAGTCCAGTTACTGTTTGTTAATTACTCAGCCATGTAACACAAATTAAAATGCAGTGTTTAATGTAACTGTATGAGTTCCAATATAAAATACAGTTGTACACCTCTCTTTGTGTGTCTTTATTATGATGTAACGACTAGTCGACTGCTATTTTGAAAAACGTGTCGACTAGTAAATATTGGTAGTTGTGAAACCCCTACCAAGAAGTAAACAATGGAAAAAGAGAAATGTCCAACGAGGCGTTCTGGGGCGGCACAGAAAGGTCTTTTCTGTGTTAGAGTTTTACTCGCTACAGGGTTGACCGTTTACATACATGCATACAAAGCTACATAACACACAAGGGGACGGGTAATAACCGGAAAAGCATGACATGGGACCAGGCCCGGGGGTGCATAAGGGTGCATTGCACCCTCAGTTGAGTCGTTATGCACCCTCATGTGAAAAATTAAAAGTAAAAAATATTACATTTTGCCTACTATTACTAACAATAGTAGTAAGAAGAAGAAGAAGAAGAAGAAGAAGAAGAAGAAGAAGAAGAAAAAGAAGAAGAATATAGTAATTGTAATTGTGGTTGAATAACATTGTCTGCTGCATTTATTTGATCAATTTAAACGGTAAGTAACGTTATTATGTCAGGTGCGCGTGACCTCTGCCGCTGCGCGTTCATCATCTGCAAGGTGCTGACACAGCAGTCAGTGATGGATCAGAAAATGGTTAAAACAACCAGCCCTTATCGCCAGCATACACTGCATCTACTGCAGGCAATAACAGTTCAGATCATGGGGACATTACGTTACTGTCGTGGACACTAACGTCCGACTCGCCGGCTTTGCCCGCCTCGCCCACAGAGGCGGAGCAGCCACAGCCGTCTTCGTTGCCCCAAACACCGCCACCCCTTGGCGGCCCTCAAGTGCAGAGGACCTCTGCAAAACAGAGCCTGCCCAGGTATATTTAAAAAAGTACCCAACTCGCCTGTACAGTAGGGTAAGGCGCTCATTTTGCAGCTCATGGTTACAAAACAGAGATTGGCTGGAATATTCATGTCAAAAAGATGCCATCTTCTGCTATGCATTTAGACATTTCGGTTCAAGTAAGTCAGATGCCTTCACCACAACTGGCTGCAACAACTGGCGCCATGCTCTTATAGGCTACGTGATAAGGGACTGGGAAGGCATGATCAAGCAAAGAGCACATTGATCCATAGATCTCAAGGTGGGGTAGGTAAGTTTGAGAAACCGGGTCGAGATCGCTAGAATTTGAAAATACACAACCGGAGAAAATCTGCCACTTCCTCACAGAGCCCCTCCTCCAACACACACGAACGCGCACATGACCAATGAGGGCACGAGATAAGTTTGTGCCCCGATGGAAGGCTGACAGGCAGGTAGGCCAGGTTGTACTTTTTACAGTATTACGGCTTCTACAGATGACGTTTTTTTATGGATTTTTTGTCAAAGCACTTCAGATATTCATTGCTATCGGGATGTTAAGAGCATTCCATGGAATATAACAAAAAGTGTATCTCGAGCCGGTTTCTGAAACGTACCTACCCCACCTTTAATGTTGCTCTCAAAGTGCACCAGATTGATGGTTTTAACTTCAATATGTAAAAAAAAAAAAAATCTTCACGGGGGAGCATGCCCCCGGACCCCCCCAGAGGAGGTGAGGACCCCCATAGAGGGTGTTAGGTACACTCCCCACTTATAAAAATAGCACTTTACCACTGCACCCTCTCTAATCTCAGATGCACCCTTAGTCATTTTGTTCTGGAACCGGGCCTGCATGGGACCTTTAAAGCCACTAATATTAGCATTTTATTATTTCGACAGTTGGATTTCAGTAGTTGCGTAAAATTATTCCGACTCCTGTGATCCAAACATTTCCAACAACTCCAGAGCGTTAGAGATCCAAAGACAACATCTCTTATGAAAAATAAATGGAACAATTCACTTTTTAATTTAACAAATATTCTGCCTTAATCCACATTGAGGAAGTGTAGCCTTTCTGAAACAACCTCTTCACTGCGGTCCAACACAGTTTACCCTCAGGCTTGCCACACAGTCAAAGGTCTAGCAGCAATCTGTTGGTTTAATTTGAAACAATATGAATTTAATCCAATGAATAACTTTAGTGAAATAGAACGGTTTTTGTTGATGAGCACCGAAAAGACAACGACATCAAACCTCAACAGAAGCTCAAAGAAAGGTAAACCAATATAAAGCAGTTACCCTGTGGTTTGAGGAGAGCACTTCCCTCTTCAGCTTCTCACACATGTCGTTTGAAGACTTCAGGCCTCCTTTCAGATTATCATACTCTCTGTAAAGAAGGAAGCAAGGAGATAAAAGCACCGCGAGCGAAGACCGGGACCGAAGATCCAACACGATGTTAAAATGATCCGTCTTACTTTTTGAGCGAGATGCAGTAGATGGAGAGCTGCTCCACCGCCGCCTGGCTGACCCCCATATCGGTGATCATGGACTCCACCTCTGACCTCTGACCCTGCAGCAACACGTCCACGCTGGGGCAGACGGCAGCAAGAGAAAGTCTTATTTGACAATGAAGGATATTACGGAAAGTGGGCAAATTCTTTCCTTCTTTACTAATTACGATGTTGGTAATATCGCTGTACGTGTCGAGATATATTGTTTGTATTGTGATTTATAACGTGTGACCGAACCAGAATATGACAGTACTTTAGTGCGAGACTGCAGATACCTTTCATAGGTTTTCATTCTGGTCCTGAGTCTGCGGGCTTCCTCCTTCAAAGCCTGAGTTTCGTTGTGTTGTGTCTCCAGGTACGTCATCTGTTTCTGTCAAAAACAATAGAAGTATGAAATGTGTCCCCTCTTCTTCATGTCTCTTCTACATCAACATGTTTCCCCTCTTCTCCATGTCTCTTCTACATCAACATGTGTCCCCTCTTCTCCATGTCTCTTCTACATCAACATGTGTCCCCTCTTCTCCATGTCTCTTCTACATCAACATGTGTCCCCTCTTCTTCATGTCTCTTCTACATCAACATGTTTCCCCTCTTCTCCATGTCTCTTCTACATCAACATGTGTCCCCTCTTCTTCATGTCTCTTCTACATCAACACGTGTCCCCTCTTCTTCATGTCTCTTCTACATCAACATGTGTCCCCTCTTCTTCATCAACATGTGTCCCCTCTTCTTCATGTCTCTTCTACATCAACACGTGTCCCCTCTTCTTCATGTCCCTTCTACATCAACACGTGTCCCCTCTTCTTCATGTCTCTTCTACATCAACATGTGTCCCCTCTTCTCCATGTCTCTTCTACATCAACATGTGTCCCCTCTTCTTCATGTCTCTTCTACATCAACACGTGTCCCCTCTTCTTCATGTCTCTTCTACATCAACATGTGTCCCCTCTTCTTCATGTCTCTTCTACATCAACATGTGTCCCCTCTTCTCCATGTGGTTTAAACAAGAGACCAGACAGCTTACTCTGAGGGTACAGCAGAGCATCTCCTTTTCCATAATGTCTTTCCGTACGCTGTCCAGGTCTCTGTTCTGCCTGTCCACAGTGTCCTTCAAACCGTCCAAAACCTTCTGTCTGTCCCGCCAGTCTCGCTCTGCAAAGTGATCAGACGGATGATGAACTACTGCTCTTAACAATGCAGCCTCACACACACTAAACACGTCGTTATGTTTCGTACCTTTAGAGCTTATAAGCACCTTCATTCGATCAAGTTCATTCTAAGAAAGACAAAAATACAAAATAAGAGATGCAAAATAACATCCAGATGATGTCGTGACAAGAAGGACAATTGAATACAAGATTATTTAAAGCCGTAACAAATTTATCTGCACAAAAATGTGTCTAGGTTTGAGACCTGCAAACTTTCGGGGTCCACCGAGCCGCCCTCCTCCTCTCCGCCAACGTCAAAGAAGAGCTTGGTGATGATGTGTCTGGTGCTGACCTACACATTAGTGAACAACAGTATCATAAATGTATGTTGGTCCAGGTAGCGGTCAGTGTTGTTTGATAGTGGAAAGTACCGTACCTGTTTTCGACATTGAGGACAGGTTTTTGTAGGGGCTGACTGAAACCACTGGAGCAGACTAAGCAAAGAGAGGAAAGGGAACAGTTAGACATTTAAAGAAGTGTCAGAATCGAAATGCTGTATATTTGACTATCTGCATTAACGTACCATTCATAGTGGAAAGTGTGTCCGCAGTGGATGGCAGCAACATCCTTGGAGTGATCGAAGAAGTCGGAGCAGATTGTGCAATATGCTCTGATAGGCATCTTGCGGTCACCTCCTGTTATGAATCAGAAATCAGGTTAATGTCCAGGTGGGTTCACACACATTAGGAATTTATCTTGGTGTTTATGGTGCATACATGAACAGAGTTAAAGAAGATACATTGCAAGAAAAGAAAAGAAAAAAACCTTTTATAACATTAAAATATAGAGAAATATTTACATGAATTAAAGATACACCAAAAGACGATGTACAGCATAATGACACAATACTCAGACTAATATAATAAAATATGTGCAGTATTGTTATGAAAAGTGGAAAGCTGTGTAGATATTAAGAGAGGTAGCTTTGTATACAAATGTGCAACATATTCGTAGGGTTTCGCAGCATTGCCAATACCTAAATGAAATAAATAAAAACAAGATATTGTTGGCATAGTGACATTAACGTTACAGCAGCCGCTTTTAAAGACGTAAACAAAGTGTTATCCTTAAGCATAACCGGGACCTTGTTTGGATAAAGCTGTAGTCATAATGTTAGCTGTCATTAGCTAACATTAACACGCTTAACACAACAAGGCCTGCAGTCGTCAACATTGTGCCACGCAAAAGCTAGTTAGCTCCAGATAACGTTAGCTGCAGTACCAACAATTATCATACTTACTATCCAAAGACGTTAAATCACTGTGCTGTCCGTAAAATGAGTAAATAAAGCATCCCTAATCCAGTGTGAAATAAGACATTTAGTCGAGTTAAATGTACGCTGTTGATTTTAGCTAACAGCAACACACAAGTGCTATTCCGTTTCCGCGCTGTACGTTCAAACACAAGTCGCGCCCCTAATGCTGCGTTCAGGTGGTGCTCGGAAACTAGAGACACTTTTAATTCAATGTTCGGATTCTACGGCCACTTTTTGTAATTGAAAATATCATTTTGCATGCTTTAAATACGACTTCATTCGTTCAGGGGGACAAAAGCTTCCATATAACAGATATTCGTTGATAATAACTGGTTTTATTTGACTGAAATCGTCCTGTCTTCTACTCTAAAGCATTTACCTGGAAGAGAACTTCATTACCCACAATTCCTACTTCCGCAACCTAACGTTAACCGTTAGCAGGGCATGTCAACCAGCAAGAAGAACTACAGTCATGTTACTGCTTGTTATCTACTGTTAGTTGCAGTCAATGTGACAGGCGAGTCGTGGAGCACAACCAGCACATGCAGACAGCTCCGGGAATGAAAGGTAATACTTGTGAATGTTTCAAACGAGTCATGAGAGCTGCTAAAGCGAAGACAAGCAGTAGAAACTATGTGCTAAAGTTAGCTAGCATTTGGAGTTATTCGTTAGCATAGTGTACGCCTCTATACAGCTGGAGCAATGTAAACACGAAGGAGTCATGTTACAGGCAGAGGTGGGAGAGGTACTCAGATGTAGGAATACTCTGTGACAATTACAAGTCCTGCTTTCAAAATGTTATTTTTGTAAAAGTACAAAAGTATTAGCATCAAGATATACTCGAAGTACCAAAACTAATAGTACTCATCGTGCAAATTGTCCCATTTCAGAAAATCATATGGTTTGAGTATAATTAATTATTAATGCATTCATGTGTTAATCAAAGATGGTAAAGGTGCTGATGGCTTTAACGTCTTTTTCTACTGCAGGGTCGTTTCTGAATGTTACTACAGGTGCGACTACATTTCACAATTTAATCCAAATATGCAATGTAACTAAAGGTATGCAATGAATGTCGTGGATCAAAAGTACACAGTTTACCTTTGAATTGTCGTGGGCTAGAAGTACAAAGTAGCACACAATTGAAATACAAAATGGTGCAGGACTTTCCACCACTGGTTACAGGATTCTTTTATTTTGTCTTTGGATTCAGCAACACACCAGCTTGTAACTTTAGCAACGGAAGTGAAACTGAGCTGTAGCTATAACATTGCTCGTAAAATATATAAAGGGTTAAAGTCAGACCATAACATGTCATCATAGTAGCACATCAGTGTTGGCAGAAGTACTCAAATCCTTTACTTAAGTACAAGTACAAATACTATGGTCTTAAAATACTTCACTACGAGTAAAAGTCCTGATTTCAAAATGTTACTCAAGTAAAAGTAGTAGCATCAAAATATACAAAAGCAGTAGTAGTTCTGCACGATGACCCATTTCAGAATAACATAAGGTAAAGATTTGTTATCAGCGTCATTTACTAAGTATCAAAAGTGAAAGTACTTCTTATGCAGAGTTGATCTTTTCACACAATTACATTATTATGATTATTTTATTATGCTGTTTTTGAACAAGTAAGAGCACTTTAGTCTTGTCAATGTGGACCAAATATCATAACCATAACTATATATATATATATATATATAAAGATCACAACCAGCTTGATCATCAGCCATGTGTCATGCTGTTGACCTTTGGTCTCATGGCTCTCTGTTTCTCTGCCAGGTGTGTGTCCCTAACACGAGCCACAGTGATGGAAGGAGACTCCCAGAGGGCGTCGGCCTCCTGGGAGAACGGGACTCTGGCTCCTGGGGAACACCTTCGCTCCGACAGGGCGGACAGCCCCCTCCCGGGCCTGGTGGAGGGAACAGAACCAGGTGAGAGTTGTCTTTATTCAGAATCAGGTTTATTACCAGGTTGACACGTACGAGGACTCTGACTTGGTGTCGTGGTGCATACATAAAAGTAAAACAAAAATAAAAAAACACAGATAGCGAACTATTTTAAGAACACTGTAATAACATTACAAAAAAATAAGAAAAAATGTAAATTAAAATAAAGCAGTAATTGACATTGAAATAGAATGCGATAAAATACAAAATATGTGCAGTAAGCAAACCAGATATTCAGCCCTTGTTGCAGATTGTCAGGAGACTCAGTCACACAGACCTGAAGTCAGTGGTGGAATGTTAGAAAGGACATTTACTCAAGTCCTTTACTCATGGAGGCTACAGTTATGAGGAAGTTGTGTTGTCGTTTGGCATTGATAAGCATGTACATGTCATTTTATTTGAGTTATTCCATTTTGGGGTAAGACCCACATGGGATGATATTAGAAAACATAAAAATGTTTACAGTACACGAGTAAACTATTTACAGTACACCTGTGTCCCTTATAGATAAGTAGAGATCCACCGTCCTGAATGCAAAGTAATAACTCTTATGCAGAGTTTCATTGGCACATCAAGTTATTTGTTAGTTCCTCACTTGCATCCAAACAAAAAAGCTTCAAAATAGGAGCAGATATTTGCAGCAGAATACGCTGTGAAAGTACATACTTGATACTTGATTGTACCATGTCAAAAAGTGAAGTTCTCCATTTTACGCGTGCAATCTAATGGGAAGCACTCACACTGGTGTGTGTGTGTGTGTGTGTGTGTGTGTGTGTGTGTGTGTGTGTGTGTGTGTGTGTGTGTGTGTGTGTGTGTGTGTGTGTGTGTGTGTGTGTGTGTGTGTGTGTGTGTGTGTGTGTGTGTGTGTGTGTGTGTGTGTGTGTGTGTGTGTGTGTGTGCAACTCAAGGCATATGCTCGAACGCAGTGGCGAGCCGTGACTTTTATACCTAGGCCCTCTGACCCCCCCTTCCCTCGAAAAAAAATAAGAGATATTACGTCACAGCGTATACTTCAGCAGAATATCAAAACAGCGGCCCGGGGTGCAAAACGCATCAATGACACAAAACATCATTTATATAAACACCTATCATGACAGGGCACCCACAGCCAAGTAACAATTACGCGATACCCTGCTGTTAAAAACGGTACGATTCCTCCGTTTCATTTTTAAAGACACGTAACTGTATTCGGATTACTTTCAGAGCCATGTAATCAGTAATCAGTAACTGATTACATTTACAAAGTGTGTGTGTGTGTGTGTGTGTGTGTGTGTGTGTGTGTGTGTGTGTGGTGTGTGTGTGTGTGTGTGTGTGTGTGTGTGTGTGTGTGTGTGTGTGTGTGTGTGTGTGTGTGTGTGTGTGTGTGTGTGTGTGTGTGTGTGTGTGTGTGTGTGTGTGTGTGTGTGTGTGTGTGTGTGTGTGTGTGTGTGTGTGTGTGTGTGTGTGTGTGTGTGTGTGTGTGTGTGTGTGTGTGTGTGTGTGTCCGTCCACTCGCTCTGAGGGAGCGCTCTTGTACTAATCTTGACAAGGAGCTACTAAATGCATCCTTCATTTGGGTCTCTGTGACTCGATTGTTGTTGTTATATGTGATAGAACGACGTAAATGCATTAGGGAAACCTTGCCAACAGTCAGAAGACGGCAACACGGTCGTTCACTATCTTAATGCAGAGATCTCCTGCAGAAGAACACTGTGCTGGTTCGTCAGCGGCGGAGGCACGGCACATCCAGCGTGAACAAATCCAACTCCGGACAGATGTGACGTAACCTTTCCGGGTTAGCTCTTCTGAGTCTTCACATAAACATGACATTTTTGTGTAGCGATTAATGATCAGTCTATTCTTCTCCTACTCTCTCGTTCCTAAGTTGACATTCACCATGACGGGAGTTTATTCTGTCTGACAACCCAAAGAAGGACCATTCTTGTTTTGTTGTTAATTATAACGCATCCATTAATACCACATTCAATCTAGGCTTTTCTCAGTCAGTGTGCCAAGACAACATGTTTCCTTCTGGGAAATGTTTTGTTTGAGTAAAAGAATAAACATTGCCTAATATCAGCATTTCAGTATCATCACTTTCCATCTTTTTCAGCTGCCTTTTTTGGCCAAAATCAGCCCGGTTTGGGAATGTGTCATTGGAGGTTAAAGGTGGGGAAGGTAAGTTTGAGAAACCGGCTCGAGATCGCTAGAATTTGAAAATACACAACCGGAGAAAATCTGCCACTTCCTCACAGAGCCCCTCCCCCAACACACACGAACGCGCACATGACCAATGAGGGCACGAGATAAGTTTGTGATGACATTTTTTTATGGATTTATTGTCAAGATATTCATTGCTATCGGATGTTAAGAGCATTCCATGGAATATAACAAAAAGTGTATCTCGAGACGGTTTCTGAAACTTACCTACCCCACGTTTAAGACAGTCCTGTTCTCATCAGAAACCTAGTGAGGGAAGTGGTTGTGTGTTGCTCGAAAGAGGTGGGGGAACTATCCAGACGTACGTAGAAATCAAACCGTTATTCTCTTCCCTTTAAAGTATTTTCTCTTGTTAACCAAAAAACGATTGTCTTGTAAAAAAACTTCCAGAAAAGTCTAAATCAAACGTGTTGAAGTCTGTTTTTACAATTATGTTCAAAACACCATGTGCACTAAAGGATTATTCTGTATAACTCTGCTTAACATTTGACCATCGTGTTCACTTTCATCACCGCAGGTGCTGGCCAGAAGAGTGCGATGTTCGTCCATGCTCAGTCCTTCGAGGATCTGACCGCCGAGGCTGAGGAGGAAGTTCGGAGGGAGGCCGAAATCAACAAATCGGGAGATGGGGAAGAGGAGCTGAAGGTGCTGGTGGGAGAGAAGGAGCCACACAGCAGCGACATGACGTCAGAGAGTAGGACTAAGGAGGAAGACGTGACCAGCGAGGCGTGGAGGAGCCACAGGAAACACGTGTTCGTGTTGAGCGACGCTGGGAAGCCGATCTACACTCGCTACGGCACGGAGGAGGCTCTGTCCAGCACCATGGGGGTGATGATGGCCCTGGTGTCTGTCGTTGAGGCCGAGAAGAACATCATCCGCTCCATCCAAGCAGGTCAGACTGTACTTTGGTTTCATGCTATTAGGCAAAGGGGATATTTCCATGTGATGTCCATATAGTGAATTGAGTAGACATCCTCTGGGATTTTGAATATCTCAATTTGGTATACATTTTTTTTCTCCTGGTTTTAGGCTGTAATTAAATCGGCCCGGGAACATTTATTTAATTTTTTCATTTTTGGGCCAGTTTAGCCTCTATTAGAGATTTGAAATGGAGATACAGGGTTTCTAGTTGTCCCATGTTAACTCTGCCAAGCGGCTGATTTGAGTTATTGTTTCTAATAACAGTGAAGCTTTCAACTCAGAGCAAAAAACACCAATATCATTGAAAGGCATGTCTTTTGTGGTGACTTTATTGTTCATAAATCTCACCCCTTTGGACGTTTCATCCCCTCTGTCTCCCTTTTTCAAAGCTATCTCTCTAATAAAGGCTAAACAAGCCCAAAATAAGTAGAAAAAACGGTGTGAAAAGTGTGTTTTATGAACTATTGAATCGATATTCTGCATATTCTCTCAGACGGCTGTAAAGTGGTGTTCCTCACCAAGAGCCCTCTGGTGCTGGTGGGCGTGTCCCGCACCTGTCAGTCGGACAAGGAGCTGCTGCGGGAGCTGCAGTACATCTACTACCAGATCGTCAGCCTGCTCACCCTCACCCAGCTCAACAACATCTTCAAGAACAAGCAGAACTACGACCTGCGCCGCCTGCTGGCCGGCTCCGAGTACCTGACGGACAACCTGCTGACCCGCCTGGAGCGAGACCCCGGCCTGCTGCTCAGCGCCGTCACCTGCCTGCCTCTGGCCAGCTCCACCCGGGACACCGTGTCCTCCAGCCTGCAGGCCGCCAAGTCCAAGAACCTGGTGTTCTCCATCCTGCTGGCAGGGGACCGCCTGGTCACGCTGCTGAGGAAGAAGGACCAGTTCCTGCACCACATAGACTTGCACCTGGTGTTCAACCTCGTCGGCTCCTCTTCCTCGTTTCGTGAAGGCGAGGGCTGGACGCCGATCTGTTTGCCAAAGTTCAACACCGCGGGGTTTTTCCACGCTCACATCTCTTACCTGGAGCCCGCGTCCGAGCTCTGCCTCATCCTGGTCTCCACCGACCGAGAGGACTTTTTTAACATGTCCGACTGCAAGAAGCGCTTCATGGAGAGGCTGAGCAAGCGCAGCGCCTATCCGGCCCTGAAGGAGGCTCTGAAGTCTCCCACCTACTCTGTGGAGCAGGTGGGCATCCCGGAGCTCAGGCACTTCCTGTACAAATCAAAGAGCTCAGGGCTGTACACCAGGTGGGCGGGACGTCTGAGCAAACATTTTCATGTGTTTAATTAATGTCACAATCATGCAAAACCCTCTGATAATCCTGCCACCCCTCCTCCCCCTTTATTTCCTCTCCAGTCCAGAGTTCCCTGATGTGTATAAGTCTGACTGTGAGCAGGAGAGGCTGATGGGGTTGTACCAGGACCTCCACAGCAGCTTGCACCACCCGACCAGACCTCTCCGCTACGTCTACCGCTGTGGGGATACTGAAAACCTGCTGGCGTGGGTAAGCCTGGGAGATCAGATGATGAGTCGTCAACAGGATTGCATAACTGCTGTGGGCTCAGTTTTCACAACACAGTGTCAAGACATGAAATTAGGAAATGCCAATGTCATATATTATTTACTTCTCATCCAAACTGTCAATCATTATGTCATGTGGATGTGCTGCATTGCTAAATATGTAGATAATGTATCTAGACGGTGACTTTAACACTACATTTTAATATGAATCAAGACATCAAACATAAGCCAAGACATTTTAATCTGGCATACTTTTGTCAGGTATGAATTATTGTATAAATACAAACATATATAATATTGTCTGACTTTCTTTAGTTATTGTTCATTCAAATATAAAGAGGACCATCTCTTTGGAAAAACACATACTTTAATAACTACGTTTTATAACCCTTCATGGATTTCATAAACACATGTGTACTTTTGATCTTTTGATCCTTTATCTTTTTTAAGTATTATCTAATAGAAGTAGTAATACAAATAGTCATCTTGCTATATATGTGCAAATAAATAAAATCACAATTAAATAAAAGAATTTAGAAAGTCAGTTTGGCCCTTTGCATTTCACATATAAAACCGAGCAAAATCACTCGTAACTAGGGATGGGTATCGCTAAGGTTTTAACGGTACTACTACTTTTATGGATACCGCTTATCGGTCCGGTCTTTTAACGGTTCTCTTATCGGTTCTTTTGGAGAAAAAAAGAAGGTAAACTAACTAAACAAATTGTGAACAAAACTAACATCGCTTTTTATTTAAATTAAATACATAATATTTCACATCAAAAGAAACAACAATGTTTTAACAAACCGTATTAAATAATCTGATGACAGAACTGTAAACAGAATAGCTGAAACTTTAACAAACTAAATAACTCAGTTTCCTCTAATCATTAGCCCATGTTTGAATAATGTAGTTAACTGCGTGTGTTGCTGCTAGCATACATAACACCTGACGTGGAAACGTTACTCGTGGATGGGGCTACAGAGCTGCTTTTTGCATATTAGAAACGGAGTTGGTGAAGCTAAAACTGCAATATAATGTTTGTGTAGCAATAACACATATGACATATCTTTTTTGAGACAAATGTCTCCAGTACCGATAAAAAGACCGATAACGTCAGAGCTTAACGGTACCACGGTCTTTAATAATTCAGCCCCGGGCCCGTTTAGAGGTGGGGTAGGTAATGTTGGAGAAACCAGCTCGAGTCATGGATGTATAATAAGAACTGGATACAGCGTGGGAGGCGGGGCCTCATTCATTCCTATGAGAGTTGCTCATTGGCGCATGGATGACAAAATAGCCCAAAATGGCCCGAGTGAAATGTCACAGATTACCCAGCATGCCTGAGAAGTACCCGTATGTGCGCTCATGGAGCATGCGCAACTTTAACCACGCCCCCCAAAAGGCTCGTTCACATCTTCACATCAAGCACGTCAATTTGCGTACACGTAACAGCACCGCACATTCTGGATTGTTATGATGGATTTGATATTAACGAATAACGAGGCGGACGCGTCAGTTAGCAGCTAGCAGCTAGCGGCTAGCAGCTAGCAGCTAGCCAGTGTAACGTCCGAGCCATTAGTAATGATGTGTACGTACGTACGTACGTACACATCAATCGTTATGTACTTATATATTATGCTGATGTAACACAATCCAGTGATGGTTTTGTTCAGCAGTCCTGTGCTCTGAAATCAAAATGTGGATATGCATAAAACAACACTAAAATAAACACTAGTACAATACAACTTGTTATTTGACACACACAATGTTGTTCATTTGTGTGTATAAATATACAACACAGGCTATATACATATATATATATATATATACATACATATACAAGTATAATGAATACAACTGTTCATTTGATTAGAGCTTTGACACATATATCTTTATTTATATATGTATGACGACTTCCTCGGGCGATATCTTATGGTATAGCTAATTAATCTGGGTCAAAACGTGTGCCCACATGCAAAGGTTGTAAACTCTGGCTTATCCCTGCGTGGTATTATAGTAATAGCAAACAGCAACGTTCAACTCCTTTAATGGTATATTGCAAGTGCAATAAGAAGCTACAGGGACGTTAATCTACGTCGGTAATATTAACTTTATTTAATACAAGATTTACATCATACAGCCCATGCAGTATAATATTTTACAAATGATGAATTACAGCAAACATGTGCAATATATCCATTATTACAGCTCCGTGGGCTGGCAGTAAGGCGATATGGTCCGTTGTTATTGTGCATCCATGGGTAAAGAGAAACTCATGTAGTGCTGATCAGAGATGGGGTCGTTACTAAAAAAAAGTAATATATTACATATTACTTTAAAAAAAAGTAATATATTACACTACTTCGTTACTCTCTACATAAAGTAATTCGTTACTTCACTCGTTACTTTACTCGTTACTTTACTCGCAGGGCCGGCCCGCCCCTCCCTACAGGCAGATCACGCAGACTGCTAAAGTTTCAAATGTTCTCTTTAGTTCAGTTTCCATTGTCGCATAAGACTGATCCAGATAGCTCTTGAATGTTTTCCTATCTGACCATGGCTGTTCTCTGTCTCCTGCTATCTGACCATGGCTGTCCTCTGTCTCCTGCTATCTGACCGTGGCTGTCCTCTGTCTCCTGCTATCTGACCATGGCTGTCCTCTGTCTCCTGCTATCTGACCGTGGCTGTCCTCTGTCTCCTGCTATCTGACCATGGCTGTTCTCTGTCTCCTGCTATCTGACCATGGCTGTCCTCTGTCTCCTGCTATCTGACCGTGGCTGTCCTCTGTCTCCTGCTATCTGACCGTGGCTGTCCTCTGTCTCCTGCTATCTGTATATTTTTGCGCAGTCTATCTCTGCTCACGCTGTTGCGTCGGCGTGTTCTCCTGCGTGTTGGCCATGTGTTGCACTGGAGCCAGACACCGCCAAGACTTCAGCCGAGCACGTACGAACTGCGCATGCGTAAGTGGCAATAACTCTCCTTACCAGCAGGCGGCGGTAGTGTGTATTCGTCATTCAAAACAGGCAACAACCGGAAAACAGAGAAGAAGAACAGACTACGTGTGTGATATAAATAAACAACAGCTATGTGCGTTAGCTTCACCTAGCATGTGTTCTTTGCAGGGGTTTGTTGAGGTTTGATTATGACTGATTTTAGAAAGTAACGAAGTAACGCGTGTCGGGGCAATGTTAGTAACTGTAGTGTGATTACTGGATTATAAAAGTAACGCGTTACACTACTCCGTAACGACAAAGTAATATTATTACAGTAACGCGTTACACCCAACTCTGGTGCTGAACACGTAACATGAACGTGCCGGGCGGCGTGGTCCCGTGGGTGAGATGCGCGTTCATAATGCAGAGGGAAATAACTCTCAGAATAACATTATTAGCACATTTTTACAACTTGAGGAACGAATGTTTTTAATAAGGGCTAAACAAGTGTTCATACTGGGTTGTTTATTTAGTTTAAAAAAAATTATCCAACGATTTACAAACGTCTCTTTCCCAATGTAAGTCAATGGGAAAAAGTGTTTCCGGGCCTGGCAACCAAACGGAAGTGTAGTACCGCCGTTTGGCCACCATGAATATTTTCATCTGAGTCCGGCGCACTTCCTGGGGGCTTGGCTCGAGTGCGCTAGAATTTGAAAATACACAGCCGGAAAAAATCTGCCACTTCCTCACAGAGCCCCTCCTCCAACACACACGAACGCGCACATGACCAATGAGGGCACGAGATAAGTTTGTGCCCAGATGGAAGGCTGACAGGCAGGTAGGCCATCCAGTTACTTTAGCCGGCCCGGCTCAGATGGTTGGTCGTGCTTTTTACAGTACCACGGCTTCCACAGGTGACATTTTTTATGGATTTTTTGTCAAAGCACTTCAGATATTCATTGCTATCGGGATGTTAAGAGCATTCCATGGAATATAACAAAAAGTGTATCTCGAGCCGGTTTCTCAAACTTACCTTCCCCACCTTTAATACCGGGGCTCGGTGCCCAGCCCTACTCATATAATATTGTGATACACATTTAAACAACCTTGTGTTTGTCTCCTCATTTAATATTGTTGTCTACTAATATTATTACTTGTTGTAACGCTGTAAATGTCCCCGCTGTAAATGTCCCCGCTGTAAATGTCCCGGCTGTAGATCCTCCCCGCTGTAGGACGAATACAGGATGTGTGATTCCTCTCCCTCTGTGTCCTGCAGGTGACGAGCGGCTTCGAGCTCTACCTCTGCTTCAGTCCTCTGGGGACGAAGGCCCTGGCCGTCGCTGCTGTCACCAAACTGCTGAAGTGGATCAGGAAGGAGGAGGATCGCCTCTTCATCCTGAGTCCTCTCACATACTGAGGCCTCTCACATCCTGAGTCCTCTCACATCCTGAGTCCTCTCACATCCTGAGTCCTCTCACATCCTGAGTCCTCTCACATCCTGAGTCCTCTTCATCCTTAGTCCTCTTCATCCTGAGTCCTCTTCATCCTGAGTCCTCTTCATCCTGAGTCCTCTCACATACTGAGTCCTCTCACATCCTGAGTCCTCTTCATCCTTAGTCCTCTTCATCCTGAGTCCTCTTCATCCTGAGTCCTCTTCATACTGAGTCCTCTCACATACTGAGTCCTCTCACATCCCGAGTCCTCTCACATCCCGAGTCCTCTCACATCCCGAGTCCTCTCACATCCCGAGTCCTCTTCATCCCGAGTCCTCTTCATCCCGAGTCCTCTTCATCCTGAGTCTTCTCACATACCAAGTCCTCTTCATCCCGAGTCCTCTCACATCCCGAGTCCTCTCACATCCCGAGTCCTCTCACATCCCGAGTCCTCTTCATCCCGAGTCCTCTTCATCCCGAGTCCTCTCACATCTCGAGTCCTCTTCATCCCGAGTCCTCTCACATCCCGAGTCCTCTTCATCCCGAGTCCTCTTCATCCCGAGTCCTCTTCATCCCGAGTCCTCTTCATCCCGAGTCCTCTTCATCCCGAGTCCTCTTCATCCCGAGTCCTCTCCCATCCCGAGTCCTCTTCATCCTGAGTCCTCTCACATACCGAGTCCTCTCCCATCCCGAGTCCTCTCCGATCCCGAGTCCTCTCACATCCCGAGTCCTCTTCATCCCGAGTCCTCTCACATCCCGAGTCCTCTTCATCCTGAGTCCTCTCACATACCGAGTCCTCTCACATACCGAGTCCTCTCACATACCGAGTCCTCTCCCATCCCGAGTCCTCTCCCATCCCGAGTCCTCTTCATCCCGAGTCCTCTCCCATCCCGAGTCCTCTCCCATCCCGAGTCCTCTCCCATCCCGAGTCCTCTTCATCCTGTCACCAAACTGCTGAAGTGGATCAGGAAGGAGGAGGATCGCCTCTTCATCCTGAGTCCTCTCACATACCGAGTCCTCTCACATACTGAGGCCTCTCACATCCTGAGTCCTCTCACATCCTGAGTCCTCTTCATCCTTAGTCCTCCTCATCCTGAGTCCTCTTCATCCTGAGTCCTCTCACATCCTGAGTCCTCTCACATACTGAGGCCTCTCACATCCTGAGTCCTCTCACATCCTGAGTCCTCTTCATCCTTAGTCCTCTTCATCCTGAGTCCTCTCACATACTGAGTCCTCTCACATACTGAGTCCTCTTCATCCTGAGTCCTCTTCATCGTGAGTCCTCTTCATCGTGAGTCCTCTTCATCGTGAGTCCTCTTCATCCCGAGTCCTCTTCATCCGAGTCCTCTTCATCCTGAGTCCTCTCACATCCCGAGACCTCTCACATCCCGAGTCCTCTTCATCCAGAGTCCTCTTCATCCCGAGTCCTCTCACATCCCGAGTCCTCTCACATCCAGAGTCCTCTTCATCCCGAGTCCTCTCACATCCAGAGTCCTCTTCATCCCGAGTCCTCTCACATCCAGAGTCCTCTTCATCCCGAGTCCTCTCACATCCCGAGTCCTCTCACATCCCGAGTCCTCTTCATCCCGAGTCCTCTTCATCCCGAGTCCTCTCACATCCCGAGTCCTCTTCATCCCGAGTCCTCTTCATCCCGAGTCCTCTTCATCCCGAGTCCTCTTCATCCCGAGTCCTCTCACATACCAAGTCCTCTTCATCGTGAGTCCTCTCACATCCCGAGTCCTCTTCATCCCGAGTCCTCTCACATCCCGAGTCCTCTTCATCCCGAGTCCTCTCACATCCCGAGTCCTCTCACATCCCGAGTCCTCTTCATCCCGAGTCCTCTTCATCCCGAGTCCTCTTCATCCTGAGTCCTCTCACATACCGAGTCCTCTCCCATCCCGAGTCCTCTCCCATCCCGAGTCCTCTCCCATCCCGAGTCCTTCTTCATCCTGAGTCCTCTCACATCCCGAGTCCTCTCACATCCCGAGTCCTCTTCATCCCGAGTCCTCTCACATCCCGAGTCCTCTCACATCCCGAGTGCTCTTCATCCCGAGTCCTCTTCATCCCGAGTCCTCTCACATCCCGAGTCCTCTTCATCCCTAGTCCTCTCACATCCCGAGTCCTCTCACATCCCGAGTCCTCTTCATCCCGAGTCCTCTCACATCCCGAGTCCTTTCACATCCCGAGTCCTCTTCATCCCGAGTCCTCTCACATCCCGAGTCCTCTTCATCCCGAGTCCTCTCACATCCCGCGTCCTCTCACATCCCGAGTCCTCTTCATTCCGAGTCCTCTTCATCCCGAGTCCTCTCACATACCGAGTCCTCTCACATACCGAGTCCTCTCCCATCCCGAGTCCTCTCCCATCCCGAGTCCTCTTCATCCTGAGTCCTCTCACATCCCGAGTCCTCTCACATCCCGAGTCCTCTTCATCCCGAGTCCTCTCACATCCCGAGTCCTCTCACATCCCGAGTGCTCTTCATCCCGAGTCCTCTTCATCCCGAGTCCTCTCACATCCCGAGTCCTCTTCATCCCGAGTCCTCTCACATCCCGAGTCCTCTCACATCCCGAGTCCTCTCACATCCCGAGTCCTCTTCATCCCGAGTCCTCTCACATCCCGAGTCCTTTCACATCCCGAGTCCTCTTCATCCCGAGTCCTCTCACATCCCGAGTCCTCTTCATCCTGAGTCCTCTCACATACCGAGTCCTCTCCCATCCCGAGTCCTCTCCCATCCCGAGTCCTCTTCATCCCGAGTCCTCTCACATACCGAGTCCTTTCACATCCCGAGTCCTCTTCATTCCGAGTCCTCTCACATCCCGAGTCCTCTTCATCCTGAGTCCTCTCACATACCGAGTCCTCTCCCATCCCGAGTCCTCTCCCATCCCGAGTCCTCTTCATCCCGAGTCCTCTCACATACCGAGTCCTCTCACATACCGAGTCCTCTCCCATCCCGAGTCCTCTCCCATCCCGAGTCCTCTCCCATCCCGAGTCCTCTTCATCCCGAGTCCTCTCACATCCCGAGTCCTCTCACATCCCGAGTCCTCTTCATCCCGAGTCCTCTCACATCCCGAGTCCTCTCACATCCCGAGTCCTCTTCATCCCGAGTCCTCTCACATCCCGAGTCCTCTCACATCCCGAGTCCTCTCACATCCCGAGTCCTCTCACATCCCGAGTCCTCTTCATCCCGAGTCCTCTCACATCCCGAGTCCTCTCACATCCCGAGTCCTCTCACATCCCGAGCCTGTCTGCAGACTCACCTCCTCAAACTAAAAGCATCACCCCTGAACAACTGCAGCTCGGTGTTAACTACTGATTGACGGAGCAATGCTTTTCTCCCCCTTGCTTCTTGATTCTTTTAATCTGACTCACAGACTCCTGATGATTGTGCAATGAAAGAAAGCAATTTTATTTTGATTTGTTTTATAACTTAAAATGTAAAAAAACACGGATGAAAGCGGCATCATCACTGACCCAATGGTGGTGCTCAGTTCAAGTCAAGAATAACTTTTCAATTGAAAGACTGGAATTTCTGTGGACCTGCGGGGGATGTATTGTTATTATAGATAATGGAGTTAACCACATTCCTATTATGTTTTACCTTTTACGTGATGACCAATTACTGTATGTCCTTTTTACCTCTATGCACCTTCTTTATGCAAAAGAAACTCCGAAGACAAACGTGTTTATGATTCTGTAAACTTTTTACTGCTGTCCTTTGTTTGCATTGTTATTGTCTTATCATAAAATCTAAATGTCCGTCTCTTTAAATGACCATGAGACTTTTTTCTTGATTTACCATATTATCACATTTGCTAAGAACAGTATTGTATGATATGTTATGTTGTCTAATCATTAAGGTTCGCTGTATTTCACAGGATCCCGTTGCCACATCCGCCTCCACTAATCTCGCCTGAACTAGTGGTTATTGTGCAAAGCCAATCTAAGGGTGCTGCAGAATTACAGATGAATTAAATATGAATATATATGGCTTGTAATAAAAAGAAGTACGAGTCTTGCTGGGCTGTGACCTTGGTGTTTTCTTACTTTAATGTATTAGTATGGATGGTGGAAGAAGTGCCCATCTAATTTCATTTAAGATTTCACTTTTTAAAAAAAACAAATAGTATAGATAAATGTATTAAAACGACTTACTATGCAACACATTTAACGCTTTTTATTTTATTTGTTTTAATGTTTTATTTCATCATATTCCAGAAAAAAAATAAAAATAAAAAAGACTTAATGTATTTAAACGTATACCATCACGAGTAGGTTATTTCAGGAGAACAACATAAGACCCGCAGAAATATTACTTTGTTGCCTAAACAATTAGGAAACTGTACAATTACAGCAGAATACAAATAGTGAGGGATTAGGCCTTAGAACAAGGGAAATATCTGAGAGCATTCTGGTGTGACAACGACCAGTAGGGTTGAAAATATCCCAAATAATGACGGTATAGCAGGTCGAAATACTTTGAAAAATCATAGTTTGTCGAACATTTTAGAAAGAAATCGACTGTGTTGTCTGTGATATTAGAAAAAAACAACTGTTGCTTGAAACATCAACTCCAGAAGAGGCCAGGTCAGCAACAATCATCTTGGCAGATGTCTGGGGATTCTTGCTGACATCTCTGACTATTTTCCTCTCCAGAGTTCTTGAAATCTTGCACTTTCGACTGCGCCTAGGTTTGTTTCTTACAGAATCTGTCTCCTTGTACTTCGCAATGATGCAACGTACAGCCGTCCTCAACACTGTGAAGCGCTTGGAAATAGCAGTATAGCCTTCATGAGCCACAGATTTCCTTTGTCTTTGGCATGGTGAGTAGGAGTAGTAGTCCCTCTCAGTAAGGTATTCAAGTGCCTGTTTCTTGGAGTCCTTTTATGCTGATTGAATGCTCAGGTGTAGCTTGAAAGCTGATTGGTTGATTAGGTGTGGTTTTAAAGCAAACATTCACATGGGGGCTAATATTTTGACCAACCTATTTTTCATTATATTTAATGTTTGATTATATCAAGTTTTATCAATGCTGGAAACATTGGGAAGAATTTTAGGAAAATGTTCCATAACTCCTGGGGGCTAATAATTTAGGCCTCAACTGTTTATTATGTTGAAAATATCAGAAAAAACAACATGGTATTGCATGTCGGTAAACTGAAAAACTTACATGGCATATGTCTAAATATGACCAAAGTCAAAGTTTAGAATTTCGAAAAACACAATGAAAAAACAAATGTATAGTAAAGAAAATAGGACAAAGTGAGTAGCCTATGTTTAAAAAAAGTAGGAACTTTCATGAAAAATCATAGAATTATGCAAAAGCCTTTTCCTTCAAAACAAGTGTTGTATTCTGATCGACAGGAGATCAATAATGTGTAATGTGGTAGCACTTTTTTTGGCGGGGAAGTATTTTCGGTGTTGCACTTTGTAGACGGTCCCTGCGGAGTCTCTCTCCTCCGGCTGCAGACAGGGAGCAATGTAAGTTCTCCAACATCTTGTTTTTTAAATGTTATTGATCCTTTCGAAAACATCAATATATTTTTCTAATTTTACCGAACTACTTGCATGATGGCATCACGTGCGTCACCATTAAAAGGTGGGCACAGCAACACAATGAGGGTTAATTGGGTTTGCTGTGAGGAGGGAGGAGCCGGAGCTGCGCTGAGGCTCAGAGGATTTACCCAACCTGGGAGTGAAGTTAAATCCGAAACAAACATACTTTACATGTCACAGCACATTGTGAGAACTGTCCGGGTTTCATTTTTGATCAAAAATTCATTCTAAAGGTGTAATAATCTTGAAATTACCTGAGCAAGAGTCATTCTCACTGCGCTTTTTCTACAGTCAAGAGAAGGAGCGAACCTGGCAGAGTGTGCTTCCCTGAAGAAGACAGAGTCTAACCTGCACAGGTAAGATCTTCACAACACTCACAGCTGCATGAAACGGATAGTATTTAAGAAACTAGAACATTATTAAAAGAATAACAAACGCGCATGTTCAGATATTATAGCAAATATATAGATATTATAACCAACAAGCAGAAAAACCGTTCAGAAACATAGTACAAGAGGAGCATTACACATGTCATATTGTTTAAAGAAGTGTAACCATATTGTACCACACATTTTTAAACCCATTTTAAGAGTTTTATTTTAAAGAGTTTTTTTTGTTGTAGTACAAGTTTTCTGGCAAGTTGTGTTTATGTGATGACAACTGAAAAAGATGTGCTGATAACCATTCACAGAGAAAGGTGTTGCCTTATTTGGTGCAGCTGTTGGAAGCATTTTGATATTTGGAATAGAGCCAGAATCTACTGGCATGATTTCACTGAACAGGATAGGAAACAAGGGCATACTCAAAGAGATAAGATCAATTAGGACAAGAAAAGGCTTCTGTGAAATTGTTAGAATTGATTTGGGTTACCATGTTGACTTCCTCGATTCATCTTCCATCAATTTTGAAGAATAAACAAAAATAAACCATCCTTATATTACTGTTTTATAACTGTTGTCGCTCCACACTGTTGTCGCTTTTGTTTAGGATGCATGTCCTGCCGCTGAATCAATACTTCATGTCCTTTGGGAACAATTCGTTTTTGACCATAGATTGTTCAGCAGATTGCCTTCTCAAATCCCTGTGGATATCTGTGTTGTGATCGATGAAACAGAGATGCTCTCTATTAGTCTAATGAACTACCAAAGTGTCCGGCACTGATTCATTAAAGCTGTTGCACAATGCAGCCAATACAATGTCCACATCCCATAGCCTCACAGGATGCTGTTGTAATTAAACGTTAATAAAAAAGATAAATAAAATATGTCAATCCATTTGGATGCTAAGAATAAAAATTCACTAGTCAGAAATGTTGAGGAATAAAAGTAACATATTAACTGTTAATCAAAATCCTGCACCCTTAATTCACCATAATGTGACATTTTGGGTTAACTGGCAATAATTGGTTATCTGCCAATCCATAAAAGAAATCCATATTGTGAATCCCTAACTCCCCTGTGATGGATTACACTGGTACAAATCCTGCATGCTGACAAGCCTGTAAATAGCACCTTTAGTACAATGAATGGAAACTCAATTTCAACCATTTGCTTTATTAACCATGAACATGAAGAAAGTCAATCAGTGTCATTACTATGTATACCCATGTCTTCTAACCTTAACCTTTCACTTGGACCAGCACATGTTAAAATGTAACACAACTTTAGTGGGAATCTATGAATTATTGATGTGAGGACGCCATACGTGGTCTGAAACTTTCCACACAAGTGCTTAAACCCGAAAAACTGATATTTCCTTGAAATAATATTGGACAGATTAAAGTTTCTCTGCTGCTAAATATAAAAATAATCGTTGAGGAAATTCTCTGGCACGTGCAAGCGATCCGTTGCTCTTAAAAAGGCACATGTCGTCTTATGATCATCAGTCCGTGCACATCGTTCCCCCTGAGAGGCACGTATTGATTGTGACAGGAATGCAAAGCAGAGAGGCCAGGTTCTTGAAAACAGCCTAACTCTGATGTGTCTAGTTAATGATCCACCGAACAACGGCTGCTCAGGATGAAGACAGGGCTCAGAGTTTGAAACACGGTTCCATTTGGTTAGTTGTTTGAAGACGGATGAAGACGAACCACGGAAAAATGCTCAGTTTTAGTTGATTATTCTGATTCCTTTCAGATCTCTTGCATAAAAGAGCATGACTCACAATGGAAGAAACGGATGTTGGATTAACCAGAATAAACAGGACTAGACTGAATGACTTGTGCAGGAAGTCACAATACAAATAGGTTTAATACATTGTCTACTATACTGAGCACGACCAAAACACAGCACTCTGTTTTATTATGTAAACAGTCCCTCTAAGTGTTTGAGGTGAGTCAGAGGAAGCTTTTATATTTATGACCACATGTACTCTCATCTTCATCTGGCTCGACCGAGATGAGGGTATTTGTCACCTTAGATTCAGTGCAGTACATACAATTATATTGGTTCAAAATGTCATTAGTCAAAAAATATCCACGATAGCATCATCATAAAATAGTACATGATGACACAGTACTGAAACAGCCCTTTTAAGAATTTTTAATGATCTGCTCCAAGCCGCCGACTCAGGTAGCCCAGCTGTCCTGGTGCTGTTAGACCTGACAGCTGCCTTTGACACTGTGGACCATAGCATCCTGTTGTCACGGCTTGAACAGTCCGCAGGCATCACAGGCTCTGCATGCCTTGAATGGTTCGGGTCCTACCTGACAGACCGTAGCTTCTCAGTGCAGCTAGGTGCCTTCTCCTCCGCTAAAGCCCCTCTTACCTGTGGGGTTCCCCAAGGCTCTATCCTGGGCCCCATCCTCTTTTTACTGTACTGCCCCTAGGTTCAATTCTCACTACACACAATATTCCCTTCCACTGCTACGCCGACGATGTACAGATCTATCTGCCTCTCAAAGCAAATGTCAAACACTCACTACAGCAGTTGATGGACTGCTTGATAGAGATAAAATCCTGGCTGAGCAAAAACGTCCTTAACCTCAATGAGAGCAAGACTGAGGTCATCTTTTTTGGACCCCAACCTCCAGCCTCTCTGGTTGATATTCTGGGCTCTCTCAATGAAAACATCCTCCCCTCTGTCATGAACCTTGGAGTGACCTTCAACAGCGCCTTTAAATTTGACAAGCAGGTTAGCACCGTAGTTAAATCCTGCTTTTTTTTAAATAAGACTATTGGCCAAAACCAAGTCGTATTTATCTTTTAAAGACCTAGAAAGGGTTATTAACGCCTTTGTTACCTCAAGACTGGACAATTGCAACGCTCTGTATGTGGGTATGGACCAGGCCTCAATTAAACGCCTGCAGCTAGTTCAGAATGCAGCTGCACGTCTTCTGACTGGCCACAAAAAGCGTGACCACATCACCCCAATTCTGGCCTCACTACACTGGCTTCCAATTCGGTTCTGAATTGATTTTTTAAATCCTTTTATTTGTTTTCAAAGCCCTAAATGGGCTGGCTCCTGCCTATATAGCCAGACTCCTCCATCGCTACACCCCAGCCAGAGCTTTAAGGTCCGCTGACCAGCTGTTGCTCATAGTACCCAAGACCAGGCTCAAAACCCGAGGGGACCGAGCCTTCGCAGCAGCGGTCCCCAGGCTCTGGAATAATCTGCCCCTCCATGTGAGGTCGGCCCAGACCCTGGGGGTTTTTAAATCTTCATTAAAGACTCACTTTTTCTCCCTGGCCTTCTAGTCAGAGCGGAGCACGACACCTGACTATTCCCTGCGTTTTTGTTTCCTATATTTCTATTGTAAATTCTTGTCTTTTATTGTGATTGTAGTAATGTGTTTTTATTACATGTACAGCACTTTGGATCGACCAAAAATAGCTTTTAAATGTGCTATATACATTTAATTTGATTTGATTTGATAAAACACTCTTTTTTTCTGTCAGGCCACTGTGGTTACTCTCTTTCGATTAATTACCTCAGACTGTAAAGAAGTCAATAAGACAATGTTTCTACTTCCCTTGCTATAGATAGATAGATAGATAGATAGATAGATAGATAGATAGATAGATAGATAGATAGAGTCTATCAAATAATAACACCTCAGATTGTTGATAAGTCTAGGACAAAATTATCCTACTTCTCTCATGATTTACAACCTCAGATTGTATAGAAGTTTTAGAGAATCTTTTTCCAATTCTATCTTGATTTATTACCTCACATTGAATAGAAGTCTATGACAAAGGGTTTATTCTTCTCTTTTGATTGTATAGTAGGCTATGAGAAAATGACCCTATTTATCTTTTCATTTATTACCTCAAATTGTAAATATATAGGATATATTCCTAATCCTCTCTTGAGACGTTAACATTTCCTGAAACATTTTAAAGTTTTAAACCAGCTTAGGTGAGTTCTGAAAAAGAGGTTTAATTTGTATGTGTTAATAGTGAGAGGCGTTTGGCGCAGTGGCCTAGTGCGCTGGTGTTCGGATCAGGGAAGCACAGATTCAAACCCCACTCCACGTGTCCTTGTGTCCCTGAGACACTTCACCCCAAATTGCTCTTGTGGGGATTGCTCACAGTATTGAGTATGTAAGTCGCTTTGAATAAAAGTGTCTAGCAAGTCACATGTAATGTAAAATAAACCGGTTAATGACTTTGGAAAACCGGGAGATGAGTTTGAGGGCAATGAAAAAAAAGCTAGTTAACTAGAAGGGCACTTGGGACAGAGGTTGAGAAAAATTAAAATAGCTGCATCCACCAAATGATTCTGATGACACTATAAAATGGTATGGGTTCCTCCATGGCCCATGCTACACCCCTACAGCAAGATTCATGACAATTTTGCCAGTAGTTTTTCTGTAATATTGCTGACAAATAAAAACAATCAAGCTGAGGTAATGTTCTTTTATTGTTATGAGTTTTCAGGCTCAAGATATTTCTAAATGACTTACTTTTTTTCAGGTATCGGCGGCGTGTATTAAGGATGCCCTTGTCCCAACATCAGACCTGGAGGTAACCCCACCTTGTCTGTGCTGTTGCCCCCCCCCTCTCAGCGGAGATGGTGCACTGGACAACACAGTGGGGTACATGTGTCTGTATCCAAACTCTGCTGGCCTTTGCCTTGGCCAACTGTCCCTCACTTTACCCCAACCCTGTCAACTTCTCCGTTGTGTATACCATGCCGTTCTTCCAGGCTAAGGGTCCTATCCAGAACATAGTCAACAACTCGCATTACCAGGAGGTGTATGTTGCCTCTAAGAATGTGATTGAAGCCGTCAACAGAAGCTTGGAGAAGGCGTGGGAGCTCCACACTGGGCCAGTGGGAAGCCCAGAGTGTCGGGTATGCGATATGTGCGACATTGACAAGGATCCAAACTTCCTGGAGGACACAAACAATCAGGTCTTGCTGTTGGATACCCTCTTTATGTATTTATACTCTTGTGGAAGTTCTCAGTATGGTGTATGCCATTTCCACCAACTTAACTCAAATGGAGAGCCTCCTTCTCTTTCAAAGTGTTTGTTCAGAAAGGTTACAAACCCCGCCGCCAACTGTCCTGACTGTGTGGCTAGCCCCCTCGGTACCAAAGTCACCATGGTGGAAGAGGGTCAGACTGTCTACTTCTTTGTTGCCGCCACAGTCAACGACAGTGTGACGCAGCGTTACGGAAGGAAGTCTATATCGGTGCGTCGACCACTGGCCACAGAAGATGGTTTCTACAAGGATGTGCGTAGCCTGACTGTCCTTCCAGGTCTGCGGAGGACATACAATATTGAATATGTCTACAGCTTTTTCACTCAGGAGTTCGTCTACTTCGTCTCAGTTCAGAGAGAGAGTCCAGATCAGGAATCCTCTCCATTTCAGACTCGTTTGGGCCGACTCCCAAGGAATGAATGGGAGATGAAGAGGTATCGTGAGGTGATCCTGGAGTGTCGGTTTGAACCAAAACGCAGACGGAGGAACGCAGCCAGTGAGCCCTATAAGGATGTGGTTTACAACGTGGTCCAGGCAGCCCATTTTGGCAAGGCAGGCAGGGAGCTGGCAGAGGAGTTAGGGGCGGAGGAGGAGGATGACATCCTCTATGGAGTTTTTGCTGTTACTGATGACAACGGGGTCACGGAGCACGACTCTGCCCTGTGCGCCTTCCCAATGGACAACGTGAACAAAGCGATCGCAGATGGGGTCGATGACTGCTGTGAGTCTGGACCAGAGCAGCTCTCTAGAGGGCTCTGCCATTTCCAGTCCTGTGAGAGCTGTCCACATGAGGTGAGCCCATCAGTCTGCTAACACACACCAATTTATAGGTGATTTGGTCTACTTTTGATTTTATTCAAAGCTAAGACGGTCACTCTAGAATCATAAAGACTTGCTGCCCAACCATCTATCTCAACCCTGAACAGTCGAGGTCAAGGTCTTACCATAAACATCTTGCAAGGGATTTACAAATTGAGGGTAACCATACAGACAAAGCAATGTTGTACTACTGTATACCGACGGGTACAGACAGGTGTAGATCAAAGGTAAATTCAGTTGTGTGCGTGTCTGATTTGTCAAGGGCTGGCATGTGGAGTCTACTGGATTAGATCATCCAATCATATCAATCACTTTTATAGAACTCACTCAAAATAGAAAACATCTGAGGTATCCGGGTGAACTGCACTCATTCAAATGGAAAACTATTTGCTGACTCTTGGCAGGTCCTGTTCAAAATCGTACCATGTGAGCCATATATTACCTGTTTTCTTAACATGCGTGTACATATTGAAAAGGTAGTAAGGTTACTTGGTTTGTTATGACTGGAGGAAACCATTGAAAACTATAATTTGCTTGTGTTGTAATCGACAATGGTTGGTCGTGCGTATCAAATAATGGCCTTGGTAATGGCCTTGACTTCGGTGGCATCAATCTTCCCTAATTTGCAGATAGTACTATTTTACTTTTACTTTTATAAAAAAGTCCTAAAGTTGCCACGGAATTAAAGTCCCCGAAAAGAAAAACATGTGAGAGCAGAAACACTGAACACAAATAAACAAGCATTTCTGAAGCATCACATGTTCACCTGGCTAATAAAAGTGAGAGGAATGTGAACCATCCTCTCCACATACATACCAACATTAACCCAAGGCATTTACACATTGGGAGTGTAGAAGAGACTCCATGACAGCTTGTTTGAACATGAAGAAATAAAATATGAATAAAATAACTAAGTAGGAAATAAGGCTGTTTACCATAAAGAAAATCTGCTGTCAAACACAGATATTTCTGAATGATAGTGACAAGGATAAAACCCTCAAGTGTATTTTTCAGATTATTATGTAGAAACATATTTTAGTTTATGAAATACTGTAAACATTGCTCTACACCACTGGCAGGAGCAAGATGACTGTGCTTCTGTAGTTTCAGCCAAACATGAGTAATGAAATGAAACAAAAAGGTTAATAATAATAATCCTTATATTTATTATATCGCTTTATCAAAGACTCTCAAAGCGCTTTTACAAATACACATTACAGATCATACATGCAATGGTAATCTACTGTGGACAATACCCACAGGAGCAAATTCGGGTGAAGTGTCTTGCCCAAGGACACAACGGCCTGACACAGTGGGGGCAGGAGCGGGTTTCGAACTGGAGTTCCCCAACGCCCCCTTGATCTGATGATCAAACGCACAGACCACTGCGCCACCCGGGTTGTACCGTGTCACGGCTCCAGCTTTTTGTGGTTATTGTGTAGAATGACAAGACTCTCATATAGCCTACCTGTGTGTTAGAGAACTATGACACTTAAGGCAGAAGACTGCTAGCTTAGCTTAGCATAAAGACTGGAGACAAGGGAAACAGCTATGCTAGCTCTGTGCAAAAATACAAACAAATATCTGCCATGCTTTCAACACATCTCAATCTCTCAAAAACAGAGGTGTTAAAAATACAATGTGTGGTTTAAGGGTGGTGTCTTGTTCATGAAGTTGCCACACAACCTGCAAAGACTGACTTTAAAAAATCAAGACATAACATGATGATAATTAGTAGTGTTGGTATGTCGATTATTTTGCTTTGGATAGAGCCAGGATAACTGTTTCACCCTGCTTTGTGTCTATGTGCTAAGCTAAGCTAGCTGCCTGCTAGCACTAGCTTCATATTTACCAAGCGGACATGACAGATATGGTATGAATGTATTCATCAAACTCTTGGCAAAACACCAAACCACATATTTCCCCAAAAGTTAAACAGCAACTAAAAAAATTGTTTAATTGCAGTCATGAACTGACATGAAAGCTTTGCGATCATCCGATAGAAAAGGTGTGCGAGGTAATCCAAACATGTGTATTACTCCTCTTTGACCGGACTTCATCCATCCTATCCACATCCTCTTCATCAGGCGTTATATCTTTCAGCAAGCTGTCAGAACAAAGTGAAACACAAACAATGGCATCAAATATTATTAATATGTCAGGTAGTAATAGATGTATTTATTTTCTTCTCAGAGTGTACCAGATTGCGTAGTTTAAATGTTAGTATTTCTCCAGACCTCCTTCTGGGGTTAGGTTTTCAGCATTTCAAATTGTTCACATGTGGTGGATTTGCAGGATTGGCTCCAAGTCTGCCTTTTTATTGAGTACAAGACAAGTGTGCCTCTTTATGTTATAGAGTTCAGCTTTGATTCTAAACTTGATGACCATCATCAGATTAAACCTTTTTTAAAAGCATACTTTAGTCCTGTGAAAGGATATAAGGGATATATGCACTGTACTTCACTTGAATTCATATTGTATGCTGAAAAGCGTATATATTACATGTTTGTTGAATAGATTTGAGCGGTTCAAAATGTCTGGTCGCGATTTATTGACAAATGAAAAAAGTGGGTTCCGAGGCCTGACCAGTTGAGAACCACTGCATTAGAGCGTAAAAGCTGTAACTATAAGTATCTGAAATAAATATGTGTACTGAAACAAATACCAATAAAGTATTATTGCATTGTTTTCTTATGCGCAATTTATTTATTGGGCCCCCCTCAGAGAATAACTGACCCCAGCCTGGCCCCCCCCCAGTCAAATTGGTCTAGAACCGCCACTGATCAGCAGTCAGTGAGCACTCGCTGTTAAATCCAAGAGAACATGGATACAAATGGCTTTTTGGATGAACAAGTATGGAAAATGTCAGCCACACACTGGTGGAATGAACATTAGACAGGGGTCAGTGGGATTGAGGGTTGTTGACATTGTATGACTTGTTTTCCACATCAGTTGAGTGAATTTCTCAGGTCAGACAGAGAGTAAGAGCAAAACATTTTTTTTAAATTGTCTTAAAAAGTTTGCCTTATTCCTTCCTGTTATATCAGTTAACTGGCATGGTGTGTGTATTCAATGTCCTTTTAAGGCAACAGTTTGAATTTAGGTATAACATTTAGACTCTGCATTGGTTACTTGTGTCATTTCTCGTGGGAAAACTGCTTTCTTTTTTTCAGATGCTACTGTATACATATTTCTCATAATGTTATTTCTTATAATATCTACATGGTGGCTAGGAGTGGGAGTTTGTGGAACCACTTTGTATTCCCTAATAACTAAAAATACTTTCTTGTCAGTTTGAGAATTAACATGTAGTGACATTCCCAGAACTGAGTTGCAGCTTGAGATGTTGTCTGTTGTTCAAGGTTAAGGCAGGCTGACAAAATATCACTGTTTTTTTAAATTTTAACTGAAGAATTCATAGTAGATGGAAATCTTGAAAAACAAACATTTTAATGGAGTTGTTCTCTTTTGTATTTGCCTTCAAAAGAACATTTTCCACCTGACTAGTGAACTTTTTTGTCTTGAGGTTTTTCTGTTTTGCTGCTTTTGGCTGCTGGTCTGAGTTTTGAGTAACTTCCTGCCAGCGGGATTGTCCAAAAATCTGAAATCCTGGTTCTTCCATTTCTCAGCAGATCAAAGCAGCTTTTTGTGCCAACCAACAACGTCATATTGTGCCTCACAAATACTATGCTTTCGTTTCACGCTCCTCTTGGGTTTGGAGGTGAATGACTTCTGTTTGTGCTTTAACCCTCGGCTTACATCACGAGACAGGGGAGGATTCATGTCCTCCAACATTTATTTTTGAATTCACTTAATTCGAAAGATGTTTATTTCCCAGTTTCCTGTTTCCCTTTTAGATGCCAGGTAAACAATTAGAACGTTTTTTTATATTTTGTCCTGAGGCTAATACCCAGTGTGTACAGACTCCCTTTCAATCAAAGCAGTGATCCGCCCTGCTCTGCGTTTATAGCCGGCAGGCAATCTTTCTGTCAGTAATTCCGCACATAAACATTTATCACGGCCTCTTAAATGATGAAATGATGTTATCGTGGCAGATTCACCTTGTGCTTCTGATGTGCCAGGGACATTATTTATCATGATTAACCTGGTGACCAGTGCAGCTCATAGCACGTCCTTACAAGCTAACAGCTGGGCCTCTCTTACGACAGCGATACATTTAAAAAAAACTAAAATGTGATCTTCTGAGAATTACATTTTTGCACACATAATCTGAGCCAGGTCAAATTATTGGCTTGTTCCAACAGGCCCATCTCCATGACAACTGAGCATGGGTGGCAGGCTTAGGCCATTTAAGCGACATTGGGGAACAATAAAATAAAGTGCTCTCGCTGCATGTGGTTGGACACCAGCCAAAGAATGTTTTCTAGCAAGCAGGGCAGCTTATATGGCACTGCGTTAATGAAAGGCACCATAGAGGGCCTTTTCCCCTTCTCCACCTTATGGGTATCAGGGCAGCTTTGCTGGGTTTTGGTTGAACAAGGGGGCCCCAGCGATATGTAGTGCAGTTGAAAGCTTTGGAAATAAGGAGCCTTGCATTGGGAATGTTTTTTCCTTGGCTTAACATCGAGTTCTGATTGTTTTGTTTCAGAACTGATTTCAAGTTAAGAATACATTGTAATGCTTAATATGAATTATAATTTGAATTTAAACATGGTTAAATCTGAAATCAAGTGAGGTCAGACCTCTTCTTTTTGCTTTTTTTGTTTTCTGAAGGCCAGCGGTCTGGTGTAGACCTTAGTGTCACATCTTTGTTTGTTCTCTCTCAGAAAAAGATATTCAGTTTTATATTATATAAAACCTTAAATGAGAAACAACATTGTCTGCCATTTAATGAACTACTCCATTTTACAAAGCTCTACTATCAACCTAGTTCAAACATGTTACTGTTGAGTAGGTGTTGAGTATCTTCGTCATCGTCTGATTTCCTTTCCCTCTGCTTCCTGTGGCCTTGGTCCTAGAGCATGGAGAACAACGCCACATGCAGAGACCACCCGAGCATGGTGTCAAAGCCCTACTACAGAGTGGACCTCTTCAACAGGCAGCTGACGGACGTCCTGCTCACATCTCTGCTGGTCACAACCATAGAGAACAAGACCGTGGCTCATATCGGCACCTCGACTGGACGCCTGCTGCAGGTATACTGCATGAACAACTACATATTCTTTCATTAGCTATTTATCTTCACTTAACCGTGGTATGTTGTGTTTTCTTTGGCAGCTTGTATTGACACGATCCAGCCCAATTATCTTTGCCAATTACTCTTTGGTAGAGAACCAGAGGGTGTCTTCGATTGCCACCGTTTACTCATCAGAGTATCTTCTCTTTGTGGTTGGAGACAAGGTAGAGCAATCTTATTTAAATAAATAAAAATGTGTACAATGGTTTAGCAGGTATCATTTTCTTCTAGGCTCACATTTCTTCCCACAGAACAGAGACATGCAGGTCGAGTTACATTACAATAACAAATGAGTTGGGAGTGTGAGAGATTGCCTGATATGATGCTCTGGAGACCTGTCCACTTTGTTTTCCTGCATTCTTCCCAGTGCATGCTGGGATATTTGGCATCGCCTGTGACCCTGAGAAGGACTAAAGCAAATCAATAAACTCGATTTGACTTTGCAAAGAGAAGCTGGACCTGGATCAGTAATCACTAAGGTCGCGTGGGACAGATTTGTGTACTTTATTATACAGTAGCACTAAGAGCTATGTAGTGAATATGACTGTTGAACAGCCTGGTGCCATTGTTTTTGGAGCAAAGAAGGACCGATTAAAAGTAATTGCAGAGCCTCAGTTGGCAGACTACGAAACAACTCATAAAGCTAGGAATCTAGGTGTGGTGATGGACTGAGTCACATTTCAATACTTATTAAATCAGCATACTATCACCTGAAGAACACATCTAGGATTAAAAACTAATGTCACAACAGGATTTAGAAAAGCTTGTCCATGCTTTCATCTTCAGTAGACTCGACTACTGCAATAGTGTCTTCACAGGGCTGACAAAAGAAATCCTTCAGAAATCTGCAGCTGATTCCGAACGCCGCTGCTCGAGTCCTCACAATCACTAAAAGAGTGGATCACATCAGTGCGGTTCTGAAGTCTTTACACTGGCTTCCAGCCGGCCAAATAATTTATTTTAAAGTTCTATTGCTAAATGGTTTAGGACCAAATTATATCTGTCAGGGTTGGGGAAAGATAGGACCCAAATGCAGATTGAGGAGGGAAGCAGGTTTCAAAATGGAACAAAAGGCGAGCTTTATTCACAAAAGCTGAAAAAACAAGAATCAGGTACGAGGCACGAGGTAGCATCCAAACAAAAAGGGACTGTGACCAACATGAAGGGAGCCATGAACGACAAACAATGAACCAACACTGAACACAGGAAGAGACTAAATACAGGGAGGGGTAATCACGAGACGAGAAACAGGAGAAACACAAGGGCAACAGGTGAACACAATCAGACAATCAGACACACCGGGGAACTAACGACAGGGAGGACAGAACAGCAAAATCACCCCAAAACGAGACACACACAAACTGAAACCCTGACAATATCAACGATCTCCTGCATAATTATGACCCATCAAGGTGCCTCAGGTCTTCTGGGACGGGTCTGCTCTCGGGTTCCGAGAGTAAGAACAAAACACGGAGAAGCGTCGTTTAGCTATTACGCCCCCACAATCTGGAACTGCCTGAATCGTGCACGTCCGCAGAAACTCGTACTATTTTCAAATCCAGACTGAAAACATATCTTTTTGCCGCTGCTTTTAATTGAACTGCTTTTAATTGAATATATTCATACATATATATATATACACATATTCACACTGCAGTTTGCTTTTTATTCATGTATTGTTTAACTTATTATTATTATATTTGCCTTTTAAATGCCTGTTGTAAAATGCTATTATATAATGTGTTTTACTGTATTTATTCTTAAATGTCTTTTATTTTATTTTGTAAAACCCTTTGAATTGTCGCGTACTGAAAGGTGCTGTATAAATAAACTCGCCTTGCCTTGGTGCTAAATGAAGCCCAGTATTGTCTGGCACTGCAATGCAGATCCCCTCTAACATGTAATGGGGTCTTCTTTGTCCCATGCTCCACCTTCCACCAAGTTCCATGCACATCCCGCCAGTCGAGCCAACCAGCAGAGAAACAACATAATAAGTGGAACCAAAAACATGACCTGAATATTTTACCGTTTAAAAATCTCTCTGTTTCAGATGATCCAGGTGCCCCAGAGAGGACCAGGTTGTCAACACTTCCTGACCTGTGCGATCTGCCTGACAGCCCCTAGATTCATGGGCTGTGGCTGGTGCTCTGGAGTTTGCTCCTGGGAGAGCGAGTGTCAAAGTCAGTGGAGGAACGGGTCCTGCCAGCCGGGGATCACTGGGGTGAGGTTTGTTTCCTAATCCAAGGGAAAAACGTCTCTTTGTGCGACTAATACAAACATTTTCAATTAAAGATGGCACTATAGATTCTGCTTTATTGACGCAGTTCTCTCCACGGACTGCTCCTCCCGATGGTCACACAGAGTTCACGGTGTGTGGATGGGAGTTTCAGTCGCCTTTAAGACCCGCCATCACATCCAGAACCCACCAGGTCCGACTGGGGCAGACTGCGTGCACTGTGCTTGCAGGGAAAAGCAATAACACGCAGTGAGTGTCTTTGTTTTGGTTCCAAGAACAGTCTGTTGTAGCTGTAGTGAAATTGTACCCTCAGGATTTTCTTGCGCTGTAAAAGAATAAAAAGAAACATCTGGTTATTTATTTCCTGGAAGCTTTGAGAAAAACAGAGCACAACTTTGTCAGACTAGGTTTTAGTCAATTAGAAGATTATGATGAAACTCTACAACATCTGACTTACATTCATCTAACATGTGGTGCTTTGGAGATGATGCCCAAATAGCAAATGAAACATTCATAAAAAATAACAATTTTAGGCTAAACATTTTTTATGGCAAAAACAGCAAAACTGTGATCAGTGCTACTTCATATGGTTGTCTTTCGAAAATGAAGGGCTTCTGGACAAACTGGCATTTAGGATTGTGTTCGGCGATGTCAGGCAACACAACACGACTTAATCATTACAAGTCTAAAGACACGCTGTCCCAAGAAGCGGACAGCATCGTGGTATTATAATAGTCACAAGGATAATGCTAAAATGCTGATTTTTATCAGGTAGTATTTGTTATCGAAGTTTACCTTCTTAGTTTACGCAGCTAGTGCTGTTAAAAAGTCTTACAAATAAATAATAATTTTCTTTACACAATAAGCTAATTCTCTAAAGGCATCCACAAGAGTCAGGGGATTTCTTTAACTCGAAAGCTGGTGTTGCATTTGTCCCTGACACTCGTGTTGTGTGGCGCTGCTCTTCAGCTTGGTGTGTAAGATTCGCTCCGGGGCCGCTGAGCAGTCCAGACCCGTTCACGTCACAGTGGAGGTGCACGAGGGCAAGGTGGAGGGACGCTACTCTATTGACGGGAAGGCAGAAATGCCAGGATTCATATTTGTGGTAATTCTTGCTGTTATTGATTACATCATACAAGCTTTACATTTCAAACAATCTAATCTGCTACTACTTTTCAAAGACATTTATTTGCCAAATAACTTTCATGTACTGTCCTGGCAGACTCCCAACATCACAGATATCCAGCCCAACTATGGGCCTCGTGTCGGGGGTACGCTCATCACAGTGACTGGACCTCACTTGGATGCTGGGAAGATGAGGAGAGTCACTCTCAATGATGTTCCCTGTCCGATAAAGAGGTTTGGAAATACTTATATCATCTGTTTCCATTACACTAACCTCAACTTCTGTGTCGTGTAATGATGGTTTGGGGAAATACAGAGTGACGCGACAGGTCTTGGCATCCAAAGACTGACTCAGAACTAAAGTATTTTGTACTTTTTGAACCTGCAACATATATTGATTTATGGCATGCTTACTTGTTATGGCATGTAATTCCCATTCCTCCGTCTGTCCACAGAGTCACAAAGCCCAAAGGCAACGTGTCCTCCATCATCTGTCTGTCCCAGCCCATCTCAGAGGTGAGGGACGTCCCTCTGAGTGTTTTCATCGACAAGTCTCCTATCCTCACCACAAAGGTGTTTTACTTCAAAGAAAACCCGATCATTACAGCCGTGCTGCCTGACTGTAGCTTCGACAGGTACGCCACTGAGACCTCCATCTTTTTTCCTCTTTTCATATAACACATTTAACAGGAAACACATTTCCCCCTAGTGGTGAACATCAGTGGTGAAATGTTACAAAGTACTCAAGTACTGTACTTAATTAAAAAGTTCGGTGCTTGTACTTTACTTGAGTATTTGAATGTACATTTTGCTAATTTTACTTCAACATTTTGTAGGCAAACGTTGTATTTTGAAGTTAGTTACTTTGCAGATTTAGGTTATTGAAACAAAATATAAATCAACTAATACATGATGATATATTATTGTACCCAGCAGTGTATAATGTGATTTAAAAAAACACATTTACCAAGTGAAACATTAAAGTGACAAACATATCGATGCACAAATAACCATCTTTCAAAAGTAATATGTTCAAATATAGGATGCTGAAATAGGCCATTATGCGAGAACATTTACTTTTGGTATATATACCAAATACTTTTTTACACTGTAGTATTGCTACTTTTACTTCAGCAAGTACTTCTTCCACCTCTGATGATAAGGACTCCATCTGACATGTATCTGAATTGCAGGGGGTCAAAGATTGTGGTCTGGGGGGAGAACCTGGACTCTGTTTACCGCACCACCATCCGCTTCAAACCCAACGAGAGCCACTTGAAACCTGTGACACGGGTACAGTGTTATTATATTAACACACACAGTTGTATTTGAATCTGCGTACCTGGCATTAAAGTATGAACACATTGTTGTATTTCAGGAGTGCATCGGTAAGTCCTTGCCCACGAGGATGGAGTGCGTCTCCCCCGTGTTCCTGAGGGATGAGACGGAGGAAGGAGAGCTTTCCTTCGACATGGACGGAGCGCTGGGACTCTGGAAGAAAGAGTTTTCCTATCATCCGTACGGAGAGCCCATACCTTTTGAAACAGAGGGGCACGTGCTGAATTTGTACCCTGGCTTTGACGAAGTGTCACTGCATGTAAGAGAAAGCTCTGAGGGTGTTGTGTTTTGAATTTCTGACACAATAAGTTATATATTTATTCAAATGTTCTTTTCTCTTCGCACAGCATCAGAAGCTGAATCTGGTGAGCTCCTGTATGACCATCGTCATGACGGTGGCAGGCGTAGATTGCGATGCGAAAGTCCTGGATAACGAGATCACCTGCAGGATCCCCAAGAACATGACCATCCTCAGTGAAGGACAGCCAGTGAGGGTAAGTCAGGCGGGAACGAGGATTAACGGACTGTCTTACGTAACACGAGCATGCACCAGGGGGCTGCAGGAAGTCCCCGCACTATCTACATCTGGGAAACAGTTGGACAAATAAGTTAAGTCTGGCAAGGCAAGTTTATTTATATAGCACTTTTCAACACAAGGCAATTCAAAGTGCTTTACAAAAAATGAAAGACATTAAGAAAATGGCATTTAAAATCAGTCATTAAAAAGAAAAGCTAATAAAATAAACATTAAAAGAAAAAGTACATGGATAAAAGTTACAGTGCAGTCTAAGATATGAATAGTTAAATTAAACATTAAAAGAAAAAATACATGGATAAAAGTTACAGTGCAGTTTAAGATATGAATAGTTAAATTAAACATTAAAAGAAAAAGTACATGGATAAAAGTTACAGTGCAGTCTAAGATATGAATAGTTCAATTAAAAGCAGCGACAAAAAGAAAAGTCTTTAGTCTGGATTTAAAAGTAGCTTGTATTTAGCGTGCATGCGGAAAGTAGACTCACCTGGAAGAAAACATGAATTCCTTTAGTGCTATGTCGAACATCTGGCAGTCTCCTGTGGCAAAAATAAGTACTACACAACAACAATATTACAACTATAGCTATAACTTTATTTAATCTGTTTTTTAATCTTCCAAAAACTGTTTTCTCCATGTGAAAGATTAAATAAAGGATATTTTAAAGATTATTCTCGCTGAGCTTTTCTTTTCCATGTTGTCATAAACCGAGGAGAGAAAAACAGCGTGAACAGAAAACAGCTAACCACAGTTCCTTTGATCTTTTCCCTCTTAGTTACACATGCACAAAGGGAACACGCTCCCTTCACGTTAACCACACACATTGTCACATTCTTTGCATAAATCCAGAACATGACGCAGAATGATGAATGTTTTTCAGATCTCTATCAACGGGCAGGTGCATAACGTCGGCACGGTGATGAGGGTCAGCAACCACTACATGGTGGGCATTGTTCTGGGGATCCTGGCGGCTCTGGTGGCCGGGGCGGTGCTGGCCTTCGTTGTCATGAAGCACTTGAGGAAGAAGAAGAAGAAAGGTGGGCTGCTCTCTGTTACGTCTGACTGGTAGCGGCTGCGCTTGGGCATTTGCGATGAATTACACAAGTCTTTCAACTAGAACATCCCTGGCGCTGCGTGGGATGTTCTTCTTCTGGGGTTGATGATTGAAAAGAGTTGTGAAATGTTTTTCAGCCGTAGAGAGCCGTTTGAACCACAGCGCTAACCGCTCTGGGAGTAATAACCAGGAGACCGGGGACTACAGGAGAGGTGACTATCGATACTGCCACTTTGCTTCTGACAAACATATATTTATAACTGTCATGCATACACCCCTCTACCGTCTCTATTGCACTGTTTGAGGCCAGGAATCCAGACCATTGTGTGAAATGCAACAACGATAAGGGCACAGTGTCCCATTGCTAGTTGGACTGCCAAAGACTTTCTGTGCACATTATCAGAAATATGTTAGCGAAACTATCAGGATGTCCTTAAATATGAAATCTTAGTATTTTCTTTTCCAAGGCTTACTAAAACTAAGAAAACACCTAATATATTTGCTCTTCTTTAAGCATAATATAGAACATCTGACTTTTGGAAATACCCAGTAAAAATAGCTTTATTTTACTAATCATATTTGTATGCTTTTGTGTAGGCATATGTATAACTAACTTTCGTTTACTATAATAATGTTTGTTAACTACATCACCGTGATTATTTATTTAATTGTTGTACTTTGTTTCCCATGGGGTTGCATTTGTATTTCTTTTGCTGGAAGAAAGGCAGATACACATATTTTTCAAAAGACAATGAAACCCCTCCCCTCTGGTCTTTCTCAGTAGCGTCCCTGAGCCCTCCGACCCCTCTGGTGGGTCAGGGTGGTTCCTGAGCTACGCTGCACTGGGCCTCGACCCCTTCCTCACCCCCCTCATGCCCTCAGAGAAGATCTCCATCTCCAGTTTCCGGCCAAGCTGCTGGAGGAGGTGAAGGATGTTCTTATTCCCGCTGAGATGCTCGTCGTGCAACACCACCGGACATATGGAAGGGTTGCGCGAACCCCCCCCCCACCGCCTCAATCTGAAACAAGAGACACTTGTTATGGAGCTGTGTGCATTAGAGAGAAACAGCAGTAATTCTGTATTCTTTCCCCCTCTAGGCCATTTTGGGACTGGTCTATCACGGCTACTTCACTGACCAAAACCACAGAGAAATCCACTGTGCTGTCAAGTCTCTGAATAGTGAGTAGCTTCTATGCAGCATAAAGTCTATTATTAAGGCCGGACAGGCAAAACGATGTTCCTACTCTCCAGTCAATGTCTCCACTCAGAGAAGTAGGAAGAAAACATGCAAGAGAACACATTAGGTGTTTCTTTTATTAAATTGTGTCTATTTGTGTCTGTACATTTCTCTTAAATTCACCAAAAGTGAGTACCGTACTTTTCGGACTATAAAGCGCCCTGCATATGAGCCGCAGCAGCTAAATTGTCCGTCTGTCTTGCTCTCGTTCTGTCGCTCGGTTCCACTTTTACTTTGGCGCGCTACCTGTCTCACTCTTTCCGGCCTCCAGCTTTTCCTGCTGGAGCCCGCCGCTTAAAGGTGGCGGGCGCGGACCGGTATAGAGCCCATAGAGTTAAGGTGGTTAATTTTACCTGTAAAATCCATAGATTGTAGGAGGTTCCCTAGTGGCCGTTAGCTGTACAACAAAAAATGGGGAAAAAAAGTCGCGCTTATAGTCCGAAAAGTACGGTATTTGATATTGCCCTCATTTGCCGATTGAAACAGATAAATGTCAGATAAATGGGGCGAAGCCTGCGAGCTTGTTCAGGCAGTCAACTCGAGCGCTGCATTCATACATAACGCCCCGTGCCGCTCTACAACCAACCAAACAGACTCTCCTTAATATGTCGCTCTATTTAAAGGTGGGGTAGGTAAGTTTGAGAAACCGGCTCGAGATCGCTAGAATTTGAAAATACATAACCGGAGAAAATCTGCCACTTCCTTATAGAGCCCCTCCTCCAACACACGAACGCGCACATGACCAATGAGGGCACGAGATAAGTTTGTGCCCCGATGGAAGGCTGACAGGCAGGTAGGCCATCCAATCCGTTAGCCGGGCCGGCTAAACGGATTGGATGTACTTTTTACAGTATTACGGCTTCTACAGATGACATTTTGTTATGGATTTTTTGTCAAAGCACTTCAGATATTCATTGCTATCGGGATGTTAAGAGCATTCCATGGAATATAACAAAAAGTGTATCTCGAGCCGGTTTCTGAAACTTACCTACCCTACCTTTAAACTGCCAGATATCTCTCTCTGCTTTGCTTGCTGCTGCTGCTATTGTGCAGCTACTTCCACGTCACTGCTGCTCGCTGCCCCACCACCCAGCTTCCACCTGTAGGCTGTAGGCTGTAACTGTAGGTTAGTTATTTAATCATCACTCATCGTGCTATGTATATCTATGCAGTGATGATGCCCGAGCCTAGACGCCAAACTCAACCAAACTCACCAAAACTCGCCAAACTCAACTATGCTACTTCTAATAAACTGACTGAACTATAGTTAATCACTTTCTTAATGAAAGTAATAGATTTGGGATATTTCATGATGATATGAGTTCGGTTGTTTGACCCTCCTCACCTGTAGTGTATGCAAATCAAATCCAGCAGAAGCGTGCATACACCAAACTGTACAGGGTAAGGGTTTTCACAGAGGGTGTTTTTTATGTATCCTTCATAGCCTGAGCTAGAGAACATCCTATACACACTGTGAACATATGTTTTAAGGCTGTTATGATAGAAAGGGTAAACGCCTTCTTTGAACTTCTTTAATTCTACTTCTAATTCTAATTGTTCAGGTTTCTGTTCCAGAAGTTAATAAGACGAAGCCTCATTCCCATATTTTCACATTTAAGGAAACTTTAAAATACTTTTCCCCCCTTAATAGCAGCTTCTTCAAATTGCGATTCAGTGCCTCCCTTCCTTTAAATCTGAGCACATCATGGTTATGTGTGTCTGTCTGCGTGTCATCAGGAATAACAGATGTGGAGGAGGTGGAGCAGTTTCTGAAGGAGGGTATCATAATGAAGAGTTTCCACCACAGCAACGTGCTCTCCCTGCTGGGCATCCTCCTGCCGCAGGAAGGCCTCCCTCTGGTGGTGCTGCCGTACATGAAAACACGGGGACCTGCGGCACTTCATCCGCTGCGAGAAAGAGGGTGAGTATCCTACATTAAAACAGTGCAAATTAATCCCTTTTGAATGTGTGAACACCATCTGTCAAACAATGTACATTTTCTACGGTTTTAAATTGTGTTTTAAATTTGTTTGTGGGATTTCTTTAGAATCCCACCGTAAAGGATCTGATTGGCTTCGGGCTGCAGGTCGCCAAGGGGATGGAGTATTTGGCTCAGAAGAAGTTTGTTCACAGAGATCTCGCTGCACGCAACTGCATGTGAGTCGTAAGGATGTGCAGAGAAAGTAGGGCCTGAATGACTCTTTTACTCAGCGTGGGGAGATGTCTCCGCTCGTCACATTGCAGTACAGCACACTATAATTCTACTTTCTCTGCCTTCAGGCTGGACGAGTCGTACACAGTGAAGGTGGCAGACTTCGGCATGGCCAGAGATGTTTTTGATAAAGAGTATTACAGCGTTCAGGATCACAGGAAGGCCAAGCTGCCCGTCAAGTGGATGGCCATCGAGAGTCTGCAGACGCAGAAGTTCACCTCCAAGTCTGACGTGGTGGGTAAAGAGGGGCGATGTTGCCTGGACGCGGGGTGACACGCCCTTGGTTCTCTTGGCATTGAGTCACAACGTATTGAGCAGACGTGATACTCCAGCAGGTGGCACTGTGCCACACATGTTTCACAATCAGTCCCGGTGTGGTTGCCACATGCAGTCTCGTGTTCTGGAATGAAATAACAAGAACATGACTTCAATATTGTGTAGTGGATAAAATACCATCCAACCAAACGGCTCAGCTCAGTGAGGGTGGTGGCTGAAACTGAAATAAAAACCAGCAAACTAACATAACAACCAAACTAAAAAGTCAAAACTAAAACAAAATAATTGAAGATAAACATTGAAACATGTCTTGTGTGAGGGGACCAATGAGCTCAAAGCTAAATCTGGCACTGTTACGCTTGATACATTTGAATGTTGTAAGTGTTCATTACTGTGCATTGTCCCTGCCAAATAAACGATTTAAATGAAATGAATACATATTTCAACCATAATAATATTAACAATAGTGTACAATCGTATGTGATATGATAACTTAGCATGTAATGCCACTTCCTGGTAGCTTTTAAAGCACAACACGATATAGTTGCAGGCTGTTTCACAATTATTTCCCCTCTTCCACCACATCGTTATTATCCACATTGCCCTTCCTCCTATGTGTGTGTACACAGCTGTACAGTTTCAGAGTGAGAGACAAATCAATCCGTACGGGTTCCTTTAAAAGTTGTTTATAGATTTCTAACCTTTTCTTTACATTTCTGCAAAACACAAAACTGAATCGAAGTTCATTTATGCACATGTGTACCGGTACTAGTAACGTGTGCCTCTCCTGACGCAGTGGTCCTTCGGCGTGCTGATGTGGGAGATGCTGACCAGAGGAGCGAGCCCCTACCCAGAGGTGGACCCGTATGACATAACACATTACCTGCTGAAGGGCCGGCGGCTCCCCCAGCCTCAGTACTGCCCTGACCCTTTGTGAGTAGGAGCATTGCGTCGCTGGCTTTGTTGAATACGTCCAGAGAATAGCTGTAAATTAGTTGCGGTTGCTTAGTTCGCATACATCCAAGGTTAAGCTCCACATAATGGAGGGCTAGTTCTGTTTGAACACTATATAATAATAACACAGATTTACTAGAAGACGGAAGAACAAAGTCCACGTAGTAACAACAAGACTTTTTAACGGTCACTCAGTAAAACCTGTAATTTGTCCACTATGTTATTTCAATAGTTATGCAATGCAGTTTGGGAGTTAATGTGTGTCACAAAACCACATATACACACACGACTGGTCTGGCTCTAGGAAGAAGACGTTTTTCCCGCTTCAATGATAAATCCATTGGACTGTAAGCTGTTGCCCACAGACTTAAAGACTGATAGAGAATACATCAACTATTCCCCTGTACTCATTCAAAAAGAAGAAAGAAACATCCACTTACCCGATCCTCCACACTCAATAGATAACATGTTATATGTTGTTTGTTTAATCCAAAGAGAAGAAGTGTAAAAAGGTGTGTTATCTGAAACTCTTTATTGCGCGAGATCAACTTCCTGGTTGCCTGGCCTTGAAGCTCCTGCTTTTGAACGCTTGGAAACACAATGTTTTATAAAGTCAGTAAATCAGCAGAAACACGTGGGTTTGCTATCCTGGCTCCAAGATGGTGGAATGAGCTCCCACTGACATCAGGACGGCAGATAGCTTACACACCTTCCGGCGCAGACTGAAAACTCATCTCTTTCGACTCCACTTCGAGCGATAGAACTATTAACAAAGCACTTATATACTAATAAAGGGCTGGCTTATCTAAAGCCATGAGTAGCACTTGAAATGTTTTTGCTCGAAACCTGATGTACTTATATGATTCTGTTTTCTTCAAGTCTGTATCTTGTTGGTCGAACGCACTTATTGTAAGTCGCTTTGGATAAAAGCGTCAGCTAAATGTAATGTAATGTAAATCTAGAATTTCAGAATTTTAAAATAGCCATATTTAAAAATGTATCTTTATCAATGTAACATAATAAACAAACCACAGATTGTTACATTGTAATATGGGCGGATTGTATTGTGTGGTGGACCGAGCTGTCCCTTACTCAGCCTGTTTCTCTGTGGTTCCAGGTATTATAGCATTATGCTCCAGTGCTGGGACCCCGATCCGGAGTTGAGGCCCAGCTTTTCTACGTTGCCGTTGGCCGTCGCCACCATCCTGACCGGCCTGGAGGGCGAACACTACATCAGTCTGAACGTCACCTACGTGAACCTGGACCAGCCGAGGCCCTACCCGGCCCCTCACTGAGTCTGCGGACGAGAACAAACTCCACGGATGGTGAAGACTCGGGCTCCATCTCTTCCTGATCCACTCCTCTTCTCTCTCCACTTAAACTGGTATCGGTGCTAACAGCGAGGATGTGCAAAACAACTCAATTAGGTCGCAACAGTATCTCCTACTAGTACGCATTGGAAACAGAGGTGCTGCCCTACTATAATGTGCGTGGAAGTGGTGTTAAGATGCGGTCAGGGCAGCCATATTCGAGGGCGGTCACGTTGCCACCATAGATAAGTAACGTTTGAGCTTCCACTACTCATTTTAAGCTGGATATACACTGTCTGGTTTTGGAGCAACGAAAAAACAGCATTATTGCGCCACCGTCAGTCCTCGCTTATCCCTGAACACGGCTTAGCCGACATCACCCAACAAACCTTTCATTCAGGCCTACTTTTAAAGTTGGTGTTGCATGTCTAAAAATATTATGCACTTTTCGGTCTTTACTGCCAGTCAAAGTGCTTTTAAATATACAACTCAGCATTCACCGATTCCAACACAGTCATACAGAGGGGCGGAGGCTGCCTTGCTGAGTGCCACACCTAGACTCACCCATCAGTTTGGGGCTCAGTATCTTCCCAAGGACACTTCGACACGGTTGAAGTGTCCTTGGGATCAACAACCCACTGGAGGACGACCATCTACCTCTGAGCCACAGCTGCCTGTTCAGTGTATGCCAGCGCTCTACATCATTTGAAAACATTTAGTTTCCCTTCAGATGTCATATGTCCGTTACGATACATCGAACCAGTTCTGTGGTACTACCTATCATAAGAGGCTGGTTAGTTAGTTAGTTAGTTAGTTAGTTAGCAAGGGTTAAAAAAAACGGAGTTTGTTCACATGAATTGAAGTAAAGACGGAAAAAAAAGAACAGGCTTGGTTTAAAACGACTCAGATCTTCCCCAGCACAGATGTGTTTCCGCACAGCAGGGGTCTTTTCCATAGATCTGTTTCTCTCATCCTCACACAGTATGGATATTACACATGCAAAGCCAGTGCGTCCATGTCCAACAGTGGTATAATTACTACGGTATTGAAGAAAGATGTTCCACAAAGCAGAGCATTCATGTAACTCAGTGCCTTCCTTCACAACATAGTGTTCTGTTACAGAGCCCATTCGTGTATATTTGTTTAGGTATGACATTCACACACATGCTATTAATTGTCTTGCAGTGAAATGATTGTTCTGTATATTATGGATCACAATGTTAGACACAATATCCTGAAGGCAATCTGACGTCACCCTGTTGTTGTATTTCAGACACAAATGTCTTTGAGATAGTGTAATAAATTAAAAATATTTATTTGTTTATAGATTTCTGCTCATTCTGTGGACTTCAAGTACATATGTGGATGTATGCAAACTCTGCTGTTTGATTTGAAATATGTGTTGTCCTCCAAGTTTATTTCTAAATGTTTGTTGATAAAACTGTAGGATTATAGGTATCAGAGGAGGGTGTACAGTACAACTTAAAATAAGTCAAACAAATAATAATAATAATAATGTATGGCACTGAGATAAAAGCCCTTAGTACATTTTAAAATATACGGATTTTATTATTTGGTTACATTATCAAAGATTCATTGATACACTTTTCATTTATGTTTTTAAAACATGCCTGCAACAACTCCTTTGTTTACTTCTGAAGCATAGTGACATCACTATGTAACACTTTTTAAAGTACAATTTGGTGTACCAAACAAAGCAAGGGAGGTTGATGCTTCCAATGATTTATCAGGCTGCGGTGTTTGCTTTCCCCACTAGAGGTCAGCATTGTTTGCCCTAAAAGCAACATGGATGCCGCATCCTTTCCGTGTGTCTTTTTGGCCAAAGAATAGCAACATAGTTATCCAACTCTTTCCCCCCATCGCTTATAAACAACCAATGAGCCCTCTTGATGCCACATTAGATATTCAACTCAGAGAAGCAGCACAGGCAAAGCAGGCTCTTAACTCTTCCCTTTCTCTTCATTTGTTCTGCCATCAGTGCGATTCCGAGTAGTTGACGAAACAGCCAGCAAAAGACAAACAATCCGTCAATCTCACAAACAAACCAAACACACGTCTCACCAACACACAGTAGCAAGTCCCAGTGCTGCGAACAGACGTCACGCACGCAGCGAGCGCACTCCCCCCACTACAAACCCGGAGTCAAATAAAACCAGGGGGAAAATGAACATCATAAAGTTTTCTCTTTTTTCATGCTGCCAAGAACACAAGTCAATCCCGCGTGATGGGGCCTTTGATATAACAGAGTGAGCCCAGCTTACGTTGTCGAATGTGTGTGTGTGTGTGTGTGAGACCACATTTTGCACTGCAGAGCCCTCAGGATCCAAATAATCAAGACAGCCATGACCCCCCCCCCCCACACACACACTTTCCCTCTCCTATTCTCTGCGTGTCTGTTGTTCCCTGTTGTAATGTTGGCTATATAAAAGAGCAGAACCTGTGAAGAGCGCTGCTGTCAGCTTTTGTGACCAAGCTTTATAGCTTCTCTCATGAGCGGTGTTCGCATTAAGGCCACACTTCCTTTGAAAGAAGGCCTATTATGCTTAGGGGTCTTCCTTCCCTGTAGTGTGTTATAGGTGTGTGCATGTAAAGGGTCTGCAAAGGCTAACATCAAAAAGTTCCAGGAAGAAACGCTTCCATTGGACCCTCCTGACATCACTATGTAAACTCCCGCTCCAACAATTTGCGTGCGATAGGGTAAGGGGGCAGGACAACTCTAAGTGGTTGACCAATCAGAACAGAGCCGGTCAGACAACCAATCAGAGCACACTGGGCTCTGGTTTCAGACAGAGGGTGTATGAGAAAAATAAAGAGCTTTTTGAACATCAAAGCATGGAGACATGTCAGAGTATAGAGGCACAAAATATAAATATGAACCTGACTTAATAAAGGGACAGTTTGATCCACAGTTAAAAATCCTTATTTGCTCCTACCTTTAGTCCATCCATCCATCCTCTCCCGCTTATCCGTGGTCGGGTCGCGGCTACCTTTAGTGCTATTCATAAATCTAGTTTCTTATAGTTGAAGCCGACTGTATCACCGTGCAGAAGGAAGTGTATTCCTGACCTATTGCCAAGAAGCTTGTGCTCAGTCGTTCATGGGTATGGTTCAATAGAAAGAAAATAGTTCCCACATGAAACTTGATAACTGAGTAACCGGGGGATGTTTTCTGAAAAAAGGAAAAGCTCTTGAGTTTTGAAAATGTATTATTTGGGCATCACAAGCCGAGTGCCTTATAGTTCCTATATATGTGAGGTACGGGCAAAAATCTCTACCGACGATATGTCCAACACTCAATTCACACCAAAACAATCTCGTTTGATAAATAGTTAAGTCCTTTTCAGGTTTTGGGGTGAGCTGCACATTAACATGTATTTACTCCGTCCAATCTTCCGTTTGTGTGGACTAAACCACGTAGAGAGATGCGACAGCGGACACTGGTTGATCGTGACACAGAGAGTGTGTGCGATTTGCGTCTGTTTACTGCATGTGTTATATGGCAGCCTCATTAGAGGACACATGAATAACCATAGCTCGAGAGGTCTGTCAAGTTTCGAGAGGGGGGGGGGGGGAAGCAATCTGTGAGATTGGCCATCTGAACAGACCTTTTTTGGTAAGCGGCATGCTAATATATTTCCATTTCTATGCGATGATGGCAGGCGCTCACACGTGAGAGTGACGGCGCGGATGGATTCTGTTCCAGTAGAATCTGGCTTCATAGAAATGAAAAACCCAAAGGAACCAGTGAAGCAAGACTCTACTGTGCATAATGTGAGGTCTTTCTGACACATTCAGCGCTTGCATTAAAATAAGCCTATTTTTCGCTGGCGGTATTAAAAAAAGGACACGAACCGCCGAAACCCAGCCTGAATACCTTTTACCTTAACAATTCGTAAAAGTGCCACTGTGACATTACAGTTGTAATCAGCTATACTTACTTATACTCAAAAATGCAGCAAAATCTCTTCAGGTCAAAATGGCTGTCTGTTCTGTGTGTGTTCTGTGAAAGAATCTGGTGTTCATACACAACCCTGACTCTGTACATGGGGAAACAAACAATGTGACTCAGACCAAGCCAAGCCACATGGCCAATCAGCAACCAACTGTTCAAGCTAGCAAAGGCCAAGGATACAAAAAGAGAAAGGCAGGGGGGAAAGGCCAGCCAATAGAAGTGTGAGTGGGGATGTGATTATGCTACAGAAGTAAACAAAGGAGTCCAATGGAGGTGTTGTGTGTGTGTGTGTGTGTGTGTGTGTGTGGGAGAGAAACTCCCTCTGGAGGTCACTTTGGGTATACTGTATCGCACATACAGTCTTTTGGTGTCTATATACGCCGGGATCCTGCGGTCCTGTGTCCTGGATCGTGAGCCCTGGATCTTGAGTCGTGGCTGTGGTCCTGGATCATCGGTCCTGGATGGATATCCTCGTGGATTCATCTTCCCATTATACACACATGCATTTCCAAACATTTGGACTACCTATGTTGCAAATGTATTATCTTTTCAATTTACACACGGCATCTATTGCACGTCTGTCCGTCCTGGGAGAGGGATCCCTCCTCTGCTGCTCTCCCTGAGGTTTCTCCCATGTTCCCTTTAAACTGGGGGTTTTCTCCGGAAGTGTTTCGTTGTACGATGTGAGGGTCTTAGGACAGAGGGTCTAAGGACAGAGGGTCTAAGGACAGAGGGTGTCGTATTGTCATACTGATATTCTGTACACACTGTGAAGACCACTGAGACAAATGTAACATTTGTGATATTGGGCTATATAAATAAACATTGATTGATTGATTGATTGATTGATACAGTACATTACAGGAAATGGAAAACACTAATATGCGGAATAGGGCCCCTTTAACTCCACTTTTAAGATAGTGAGATCAGCACTTCTCTCCTTTCAACAGATCTTTACTGCAAAAATAAATCTGGAGAAGTTACATATGTTACATTTTGCAACCTTGCACATTCAGCCCCAAACGACCGAGTGAATTTATGAGAGCTGCACGTAAATCATTCAACTTAATTAAACTGCACGGCCTTTGGGTCTTAATGTTTTGGTAGTGGCTGTTAGAGGCAGACATGAAGAGGAAAATATTTGTGTTCAATGTTAAGACCATAATTGGTGCACCCAGCTCTCAACGCTCAGAGCAATTATTGCTAAACTTTCATTCATTACTTCTTGTGGGCTGAGAGGTTTTCATGTGACCATACTCTACACACCATAAACTACTCTGAATGAGGTTAATGTATGTCTCAGAAAGTTGCCATGGCTGTGCCCCTAAAGTTACCGCATTTTTATAGTTTAGAGCAGGGCTATTCAACTTCATTAGCAAGTGGGCCAAATAGGAACATCACAGGGGGTTTGTGGGCCACACAATACTTTGTCAAGGAATCACTACAAATAACTCTGGCTTACAGTAGTGTTAATAGATACTAATACATTAAATGAACTAGTCAAGTGCATCCCTTTTTTAACTTGAATTGTATCAACAGAAATCATTACAGAAAGCAACCAGTCCATAAAGAAGTAGGAAAGCTTCGGTTACAAGGCTTGACACAAAAGTGCAAAATGTTGCTTCTTTAAAACTAAGGAGACATGAGGTTTTTTCCCCCAACAGTTCCATGTCCACTAATGCACAAAACAAGATGAATATAATAAAACAGCATTCATCACATTAACAGTAAGTAGCCCTGTGTATAATATCCTCAACACTTCCAAGCATACATAAGGTGCATTGAAGACAACACAAGTCCATAAAATGTAATACTAAATGCAAATAGAACATAGTAAAACAATAGCCATCCGAATCACAAAAACATTCATATCTTGGAATTTTTTTTACATTTTTCGAAACAGTAAGTAGGCGTGTTTGAATGACCATAAAATGAATGACCATAAAAACAGATCTGCATACATACCATGTGCCCAACGTGCCCTTGTTTTGATGGCATTCATATGAGAAAAGCTAGACTCACAAGTATAGGTAGATCCAAACATTGTCAGTATAAGCAAGGCCACCTTCCTCATTGTGGGGTACTGATACTGGCTAACATGGTTAGACCAAAAGTCCACTCCACCCTCAGACTGCAGGAGCTGTTTCAAAGCAAAGGAAGACTGCACATCAACTAGCTCCATCTGAAAGAGGCTCTCAGCAATGCAAGATATTACCTCTTTTACTTTTACACAGAAGTCTGCATCAGGCTTGATGGAAAACGGGACACGGGCAAACTGCAATACCTCAATTGGAAAGCTGAAGCCTTGGAATCTGTCAGTAAAGCTATCAGTCAATGTTGTCATGAAGTCTGTCATGACTGGCGTTATGTTCGCTCCGGTGACGTGGTCATAAATGCACGGAGTTTTGGGAGGTGCAGCAGTTTTGTCGTCATTAGGTCTGTTTTGAAGATCGTTAGCTTTGTCTTGAAGGCACAAAGTCTTTCGAACAAATCAGCGATAGACTTTTCGCGACCCTGCAGTTCGCAGTTCAAAGTGTTCAAGTGTTCAAAAATGTCACACAGAAAGTAAACATCTGCCATAAACTGTTCATCTAACATGCGCTCCAAGAGGTTTGTAGCTCGTTTGTGCTTACTCGTGTGAAGTAAAGACACAATCTCCTGGTGCAGTTCACAGAAACGATCCAGGACCTTTCCTTTGCTGAGCCATCGGACATCGTTATGGACGAGTAAGTCCGTGTGTTCAGCAAACGTGTCAGCAAGCAGCTGACGGAACAGGCGGTGTTGTCGGCTGGAGGTTGAGCGAATGAAATTCACAATGTTCATGACAGTGTCCGTGGTGTTTTTCAAATCACCACTGAGCTTTGCACACAACACAGATTGATGAATAATACAGTGTAAATACTGCATGTGGAGCTATGGCAGATAGACACGCCACCGGCCCCTGCACTCTGCCGATCATAGCTGGAGCGCCATCAGTGACCAACAGGCACACTTTTTTAAAATCCAGTTGACGTTCGTTAAAAACGAGACTATCTTTTGAAAGATAACCTCACCTGTAGTGTGTCCTTCCAACGGAATAAGCCCCAGAAGTTCTTCCCTAAAGCGAACTCCATCGAAAAACCTCACATAGATGCACAGCTGGCATTACACACAACCCTGACTGGACACAATTCAAAGAGTAAATACCTTGTAATTACATAGCGATTATAAAATGTACATTAACTGAAATATATTGTTGAGAAAGGGACTATAGCTTTCTGAAAATGTAAATTTTATATTATTTATGGAAGGCTTGCTGAGGGTGGACAATGACAGGGTGGACATTTTTGGCTAATATTAGCATTTAATGAGCACATGGTGGACCTTCAGTTAGCAAGGTGACTGTGTACTGTTTAACAAATATATTTCGAATTTCTGAAAGGTTTTTAATATTAATTGACATTTCACTATGACAGAGTGGACATGTTAAGCTTGACACACACATAATATGATTAACATTTCGAAATATAAGTTAAAAAACTTACTTTGCAACTAGCCAATGTCTCAGCCTCCATTGAGGAAAGACAAAATGGTGCTAGTAATGTCACTAAAAACATCAGAGGTTTATTTTATGGGGCAGGGTGGACAGCAAATGTCAGGGACACATGAAAAATGTTCAATATTATTATGAAAATAGAATATATATGATCAAAATGACTCGTTTTATCAAATAACTCGTTGTGGACAATAAAACCATATAATTCTTTTTAAAATGTAGTATAATTTAACCACTTATTACACACACTGTAGTTAGCAGAGTGGTGTGTGGGACATGCCAAAATCACGTCCATCCAATGAAAAAATAAGGTATAAAATGAAGGAAACACATTTCAAGAGACTTATCATTGTACTGATATGTGTGTAAATGTTTGGCCTTTTATAATAAGACCTCAGAGTTTCATTATTCTGCTACATTTTCATGATAACTGAGTGATTCTGATGGGGACACCAAAGTTACTTTATAGTGATATTGACCCATCTATAGGAAAAGACGGTCTTAGTTTTCAGGTAAATGATTCAGAGCCTTTTAAACACAACAAGCCAAACACGCAAATCGTTTGTGATGAGCTCTCTTTTGAAAACGTTTGCAACATCTCAGGTGTTTTTTGGAGCGGATAACAGTTAAAAGAGCATTGCCCAAAGCAGATACAAAACATCAAAAGAGTAAGGTATGGGTGGTCACACTTTTGACCAAACAAAGTCCATTTATTTACCAATATAAAACTCCTTGTGATGACTCTTGATGGCTTCGTTTGTTGGTTGTGCTAATTTTAAGTTTTACAAAATGTGTCTCATGTAGGATGAGCACTCACAAGTATCTTAGTTTTGGCCAATTTAACTTAAGTTCTGCACATTCAAACTTTAATTTGAGGATTTATGATTAACAATCTCAAACCAAGACAAGGTTAGCTACGTTAGCTAGCTTACTGCAGATCTGCAACAACATCGTAAGGAAACATGCAATCACATTGTTAAAATAAGCCCATAAAGCGTACACTTTACTTTATAATGGCCAAACATCAAAAGCACTTCAGTCACGGCTTTCTCCAAGTTAAGTTTGCCCTGAAACAGTTTCCGTTGTGTCTTGTGCTTCTCGCAGCGTTTTTTTATCTGCGACCTTCCGTTTATGCCAAGGCCGGATTAGTACCTCCAGGGGCCCCTGGGCACTGAGCGCTCATGGGCCCCCCCAACCCACGTACCAACAAGTAACACCACGCCTACCCAATGCTACCAACATGACCAATATTTAGAATTTTCAGTCAATCTGTGCAACGACTTGCAGAAGTCACGTAGCCTCTGACCTGTGAGAGTGAGAGCAGCGTGCCTCTGAGCAGCCTGACTCTGATCGCAGAGCCGCGAGCTGCACAGAATGGAAACTGTAGTCCGATGTCAGTTCAGTATCAGGAGGAAGAACTTCACTCCCTGGAGAGAACTGGCCTGCATGTAATACAAGCCATTAATAATTTACACATCTCCTTTTCTTTTACAGGGAGAAGATCAAGTCAAACTTCTTTTCTCCCCCAGCCCATGTTAACAGCAGAAGGGAGATGCGCTCTGTCAAGCCGATATATTTGTCCATGAGCTTGAGATATAGTGATGTTAAAAGCTATTGATTTTACAGCATCAAGCCTGACTTATTTTACCCAGGAGGTAGAGCTGGAGGTCAAGACATACTATCGATGGTTTTCATCTTGGGGGCTTTGATATGAAGGAGGGGGAAATTGTTTGATAAAGTGTGAAAGGTCTTTTTTTTTCTATCTCCGAATAATTCCACACAAACTTTATCCATGCCAAAACTGGGTTTGAAAAATGTAAACACACGCAAATTCCTGCTTTAAAGTTCAAGTACATTATGTTTTCCTTGTTGTCATCATTTTGCCTGAAGTGTGCATCACACTTTGGGGGAAATGTGCAAAGCTCCTTCGGCAGTTTTCAATTCATCCTCATTACAAATCAAAATAATGGAAAATAAGATTGGAATGCTCTCTATTTCTCAACACAGAGGAACTTGGTGTGGGACTTACAGTACAGCTCTGTCCTGGTCGAAAACACACGAGAGGATTAATGATTTCCTGCCCCCATTCATCTCTATCAAGCTGTGGCAGGCGTCTGTTTTCCTAGTAAATTGTAAGCAGGACAGCAAAGAAGCCAGTCCTCAAGGTCCATTCACACCTCTACGCCGGGGTGTATTAAATCACCAAAGTGTGAGCAGTGCATTAAAGTGATCAGGGGTTCTCACGAAGACAGAAATGAGAAACTGACTAGGGTTACTCTCATTTAGTCGCACCAACAATAGAAGATACATAATTTGTAGTGTGCATTTCATGCTACGCAGTTTGACAACATTACATTAAACTTAGCTAGAGAAAAATGTGTTCAATTAAATTCAATCAATGACTATTAGGGGATAAGATCCAGCTGTAGTTTGAGGTGTTAACATTAAGACAACGTAAACATGCTCCCAATTAAAGGTGGGGTAGGTAAGTTTCAGAAACCGGCTCGAGATATACTTTTTGTTATATTCCATGGAATGCTCTTAACATCCCGATAGCAATGAATATCTGAAGTGCTTTGACAAAAAATCCATAAAAAAAATGTCTTCTGTAGAAGCCGTAATACTGTAAAAAGTACAACCAATCGGATTGGATGGCCTACCTGCCTGTCAGCCTTCCATCGGGGCACAAACTTATCTCGTGCCCTCATTGGTCATGTGCGCGTTCGTGTGTGTTGGAGGATGGGCTCTGTAAGGAAGTGGAAGATTTTCTCCGGTTGTGTATTTTCAAATTCTAGCGATCTCGAGCCGGTTTCTCAAACTTACCTACGTACAGTGATGTTCCTGAACGCGTTCAATGAACGATCGTTCATGAACGCGTTCATATTTTGGGCGAACGTGAACTGAACGTACTGTATTTCCGCTAGATGAACGTAATTGAGAACGCGTTCATTCTCAGCGCTGTATAACGGCGTTCAAAAGTGCGTTCATTCTCAGCACTGTATTATAACGGCGTTCAAAAGTGTGCCAGATTTCATATGCCTTTCAGCCGAAAACCCAGTTAAAACACACCGTAAACAGGCTTCAAAATAATGCGGAAAACCACCCAATCTGGCAACAGCAAGCTACCTCTGACGCGTACGCGCCTGTCACCCCTGGCTGTCGCACTAAAATATAAATATACTAAATATATCAGACTCCTCACAACAAACAATGTGGAACCGCGGAACCGGCGAGCATTGAATGAATGAATGAATGAATTAGTATGGACGAAGCCGAGAGCAGCTGCAGCAGCACTCGCTCAGAGTGAGACTCTACGGCAGGGGTGGGGAATAGGGTGACCAGATGTCCCGCTTTGCGCGGGACTGCACAGCATTTTCCCGACTTTTGGTGCGTCCCGCAAATTGAGACGATGTCCCGCATATTTCATTTTGATTGGCTAAAACGCTTTTCTTTAAAATCAGATTCATCCAATGGCTGTTGAGAAAGCAGGGAAGGCTATCATCAGGGGGCTGTGTTTGCTGTCAATCAAACTGTAACACACGGCGGGTGCTGGTCAAGTGTTAACCAATGAGAGTAACTCACTCACACACACCCCCACCCCGCCAAACAACAACAACGAACACAGGCGACGCAGCAGGTTATGGAAAATGGAGGAAACTGAAACTACAGCTAAGAAGAAAAGAAGATGCACATACTACAACAAAGACTGGGAAGACACTTACCCGTGGGTGAAGCCAGTGCAGGGCGACTCTCAGAGAGTTTTGCAATCTTTGCAAGAGTAATTTTTTTATTTCACATGGCAGTGAATACGACGTCAAAAGACACAGAGAATGCGATTCTCACAAGAAACGTGTCGCTCAAAAAGAGACATCCCACTCTATGGAGACATTCCTACTCAAACCAAAAAATGATGGCCACTCAGACAAGGTCACAGCAGCAGAAATAACCAGTGTTTACCATATAGTGCAACACTCCCATTCATACCGGTCAAATGACTGGTAACAAGATAGCGCCGACCATTTTTCCAGACTCTGAGATAGTAAAGAAAATGTCATGTGGTCGTACAAAAGCAGCGTCCATAATAACAGATGTGCTTGCCCCTGCCTCTGTGGAGAGTTGTTTGACAGAGTCAAAGACACCAGTGGTTCTAGGTGACAAAATAGCCCACACACTGTGTGGGGGCCCACTTTCTGCTGCTGTGATGGACAAAACTGAAAGCTATTTTATTTGATGTATTATTATGTTCTGTTCCCTCCTGGCCAGTGTTGGTTTTATTGTATCTATTAATTTATGGTGTGCCTACTTGTACAGGTAATACACTAGTTGAATTAAGAAGATGCATTTCTAAACACTTGAAGTGAATAATGCCTGCTGCCTTAGTTTACTTTTCTTTATTAAAAAACTGCATTTTGACTTCACTTTCTGCTCTGTTGTTATATATTTGTTACGTTTTTTTTCTTCCGGGGGTTGGGGGGTGCTGTTGAGAGGGTGTCCCACATTGTCCCACACAACCATACTCCTTGTCCCACATTTGGTTTGTTGGGATCTGGTCACCCTAGTGGGGAACCTCCGGCCTCCGGCCGTATACGGCCCGCGAGACAATTTGGTACGGCCCTCGAGGTAATTTATAAACACACGCAAAAAATAAAAAAATGAAAGAAATCTAGACCGCAAAAAAATTAAACAAGCGAGTGCCTGTTTTTCCTGGCCAAGGTCAGGGTCCTTGAACACAACACGAGCCTAACGTGTCATCACGTGGTATATGTCTCGACTGACAGGGGTGCAGTTCTGACGGAGAGCACCAGAACGCCACTCAAGCACTTCAGAAATTGCAGTACCGATAAGTCCATACACATGCCGCAGTTTCTGCGTGTCTGTGTCTTTAGTTGAAAGCCCAGTGGCGATCTGCTCATCTGTCATACAGTCAATAACTGTGTTGTTATTAGCATCTGGTTAGCTAGCTATGCTAACGAATATAAGAAGCTTTGTCTACAACCAGTGAGGTAAAGGCACATCTTTATATGATCATTATAGTTATAAAAAAAATAAGAGAATAAAGTAAACAGGTATAAAATACTATATGACAGTTATTAATAAAGAAGAATACAGTTTGAAAGGGTAGTGATTTGTCAAATATCCATAAATTAAAAGAAAATCTGTTTACAGTTGTGTTTGGGTGTTGAGAGATGTGTCCATAGATCTCCTAATGTTGCTCTCAAAGTGCAACAAATCTTCCCAGGGGAGCATGCCCCCCGGACCCCTCTAGAGGAGGTTAGGTCCCCCCCACTTAAATCATGTTCACATGGATAGGAAACTAAATACATTTGCACACATCTTGTGTCCATATCTTTCTGTTTGGGTGGTCACGCCACACCCTGCACGTGCATGCATACGCGAGTCATGGTGAGATATCTGGATTAAGAGGTTGCTTTTTCTTTGCACAGAATGAAATGAATGGGCTGTGATTTTAGTTTTTTTAAGCAGAGGTCAATAACTTGTATGGCCCTCTGAGGATATTGTAAAAATTGAAATGGCCCATTAACATCGTACAGGAGACAAATAATAGCTCGCAGCAACGTATTGAAAAAATAACTATGAACTATAAATTAGTTCATTTTTGAAACCATAAACTTTAGTTCAAAATTTTGAATTATGAACTATGAACTGAACTAGTTCATTTTAAAATGTGTGAACTGTGAACTGAACTAGTTCATGTAGAAAGTGAACTTTCCCAACACTGCCTACGTACCCCACCTTTAACTATGAAACCTTAAAGTGGACCTATCAGTGGCGGCTGGTGGAAATTATTTTAGGTGGGGCTATTGTAATGGTGAATAAACCACACTTTTTGAGAAATGACCCCCTTAAATCAGGGGCGGGGAACCTCCGGCCTCCGGGCCGTATACGGCCCGCGAGACAATTTGGTACGGCCCTCGAGGTAATTTATAAACACACGCAAAAAAAAAAAAAAAGTAAGAAATCTAGACCGCAAAAAAAATTAAACAAGCTAGTAGCCTACCTGTTTTTCCTGGCCAAGGTCAGGGTCCATGAACACAACACGAGCCTAACGTGTCATCACGTGGTATATGTCTCGTCTGACAGGGGTGCAGTTCTGACGGAGAGCACCAGAACGCAGCTCCAGCACTTCAGAAACTGCAGTACCCATAAGGAGCCGCACACATGCCGCAGTTTCTGCGTGGCTGTGTCTTTAGTTGAAAGCCCAGTGGCATCTGTTCATCTGTCATACTGATCATACAGTCAATAACTTTGTTGTTATTAGCATCTGGTTAGCTAGCTATGCTAACGAATATAAGAAGCTTTTTCTACAACCAGTGAGGTAAAGGCACATCTTTACATGATCATTATAGTTATAAAAAATAAGAGAATAAAGTGAACAGGTATAAAATACTATATGACAGTTATTAATAAAGAAGAATACAGTTTGAAAGGGTAGTGATTTGTCAAATATCCATAAATTAAAAGAAAATCTGTTTACAGTTGTGTTTGGGTGTTGAGAGATGTGTCCATAGATCTCCTAATGTTGCTCTCAAAGTGCAACAAATCTTCCCAGGGGAGCATGCCCCCCGGACCCCTCTAGAGGAGGTTAGGTCCCCCCACTTAAATCATGTTCACATGGATAGGAAACTAAATACATTTGCACACATCTTGTGTCCATATCTTTCTGTTTGGGTGGTCACGCCACACCCTGCACGTGCATGCATACGCGAGTCATGGTGAGATATCTGGATTAAGAGGTTGCTTTTTCTTTGCACAGAATGAAATGAATGGGCTGTGATTTTAGTTTTTTTAAGCAGAGGTCAATAACTTGTATGGCCCTCTGAGGATATTGTAAAAATTGAAATGGCCCATTAACATCGTACAGGAGACAAATAATAGCTCGCAGCAACGTATTGAAAAAATAACTATGAACTATAAATTAGTTCATTTTTGAAACCATAAACTTTAGTTCAAAATTTTGAATTATGAACTGAACTAGTTCATTTTAAAATGTGTGAACTGTGAACTGAACTAGTTCATGTAGAAAGTGAACTTTCCCAACACTGCCTACGTACCCCACCTTTAACTATGAAACCTTAAAGTGGACCTATCAGTGGCGGCTGGTGGAAATTATTTTAGGTGGGGCTATTGTAATGGTGAATAAACCACACTTTTTGAGAAATGACCCCTTAAATCAGGGGCGGGGAACCTCCGGCCTCCGGGCCGTATACGGCCCGCGAGACAATTTGGTACGGCCCTCGAGGTAATTTATAAACACACGCAAAAAAAAAAAGAAGTAAGAAATCTAGACCGCAAAAAAAAATTAAACAAGCGAGTAGCCTACCTGTTTTTCCTGGCCAAGGTCAGGGTCCATGAACACAACACGAGCCTAACGTGTCATCACGTGGTATATGTCTCGTCTGACAGGGGTGCAGTTCTGACGGAGAGCACCAGAACGCAGCTCCAGCACTTCAGAAACTGCAGTACCCATAAGGAGCCGCACACATGCCGCAGTTTCTGCGTGGCTGTGTCTTTAGTTGAAAGCCCAGTGGCATCTGTTCATCTGTCATACTGATCATACAGTCAATAACTTTGTTGTTATTAGCATCTGGTTAGCTAGCTATGCTAACGAATATAAGAAGCTTTTTCTACAACCAGTGAGGTAAAGGCACATCTTTACATGATCATTATAGTTATAAAAAAATAAGAGAATAAAGTGAACAGGTATAAAATACTATATGACAGTAAAAATAAAATTATTAATAAACAAGAATACAGTTTGAAAGGAGAGTGATTTCTAAAATATCCATAAAGAAAAAGTAAATCTGCTTCCAGTTTTGTTTCATATGGGTGTTGAGAGATGTATCCAGAGATCTCTTCATGTTGCTCTCAAAGTGCACCAGATTGATGCTTTCAACTTCAATATTTAAAAGAAAATCTTCCCAGGGGAGCATGCCCCCCGGACCCCCCTAGAGGAGGTTAGGTCCCCCCCCACTTAATCATGTTCACATGATAGGAAACCAAATACATTTGCACACATCTTGTGTCCATATCTTTCTGTTTTGGTGGTCATGCCACACCGTGCACGTGCATGCATACGCGAGTCATGGTGAGATATCTGGGTTAAGAGGTTGCTTTTTCTTTGCACAGCATGAAATGAATGGACTGTGATTTTAGTTTTTTTAAGCAGAGGTCAATAATTGTACGGCCCTTTGAGGATATTGTAAAAATGTAAATGGCCCTTGAGAGGACAAAGGTTCCCCACCCCTGCCTTAAATTAAGACTTCTGGTGATGTTAGAGGTATGAGAAGACTGATCAATACCTCCATAATCTTCAGTGTGGTTAGCTATGAATCTTCCAAAACTTCCAGATACCTTGTCCTGGACATAGTTTCTACAGTAAATTGTGCAACAGTACAGTAGGCCCACACAAACTGCAGAACACCGGTTATTTGGGAACACGCAAATGATTTAATTCCCATTTAAAATCAGGAGACTAAATCCAAAAATTATATGCAGACACAGACGTGGTTCAGAAACACAGAAATATTAGAAAACAGAGCATTAAGGCAACAAAGCTAGTTTGATGGATGCTGTCAAAACTCAACTACACAATAATATGTGTGTGTGTGTGTGTGTGTGTGTGTGTGTGTGTTTATTTATTTATCACAGGCACATAGTATCAGTCCCCGGCTGTTTGAAGAGCAAGCATGGGAAACAGAAGACAGCGTTTACCTGTTTGCATCCAGCTAGTCACACACACAGTTACAATCACACTCCCTGTAATTGACAGATAGATTATAACAAGTGAATGAACTGGTGTTTGGCGATTAGGCCCCGTTTGCAGGATAATCATTCAGGAGGGGAAGAACCGCTCCGATGAACCCCCCGGGGTCTCGACACTGGTGGTGGTGATAAGTAGTTCGGTCCGGTCTGAAGGGAGAAGGTTTTAGCTAGCCCTGTATTAGGAGACAGGAGGCGAAGGGGTGGAGGAGGGTTGCGCATTGCCACCTGAAATGACAGCTGACGGAGAGGGAAGAGCAGATTTAAAGGGGTTAGCGGGTGCAATGATAGGCTTGCGAGAATGGGGGGAAGTGATTGGCTAGCTGGGGAGTAACGCCCCCGATCACTTATTGAGAGAAGAGAGAGTATTGAAATGACGTGTAACAGACAGAGGATATTGGTCTTCCTGACTGAACTTGCGCTGAGCTTCATATAGTTTAGCTTCTCACCATCAGTTGCTGTGGCCCACTGATGTTAACGATCGTAACTGAAAGGCTGCCTGTCAAATGTAAACATTCAGCCACGTGACTCGCAAACTCTCGCGAGAGTTTTACACAAGATGGATCCTTTCTAGCCATAACCAACTCACAGACTGCATCGGGCGCTGAAATTGCCGCCCTATGAGCATCAGATCTGACGACGCTGATTGGCTGAAATTATGTTTCGGCGGCATAGTTTACAGATAGCAACAGTCAGCAATGTGTTGGATGCTGCTGGGGCTGAGTGAGGGCTCCTTTCTCAGCGCCCAGACGAGAGAGGGTAATGATACACGCTGCGGCCAGGCAGGAAACATGTGACTTATCAGTAACTTTAGACATTATAACACAATTTTACACGAGATTTTATTTTAGATTATACATTTTACTGATACAACTATATAATATTTACCTTGTTCATTAAAAAAAAAGAAATATATATATTTTTTCTTTTTAAATATATATTTTCTTTTATTTTGAATGACAATCAGACATGTGGGAAGAGGGGGGGCGGGGCCTATCATGCAAAATGCACGTATTTTATACATGAATATGTGTCCCGGTGTTCCAGGGAACTCACCAAGCGTCAGAAAATACAACCCTCTCTCTTTTCCTCCGTACCCAAATCTTTTAAAAACGGGGCTACAACGAGCGGATACAGATTCCACCTGAGCTGACGTCAGCCCGGAATAGTGGGCGGTGACGCTCCGCCTACATGGGCAATGCTCCACCTATCAGGGGAATGAGAGGTTGCCGTGGCATGGTAACAGCATGGAAACATGACGCTCGTGCCTCACCCCCCTCCTTTGCAGGGGGGCGTGGTCAGCTGCAGCTCATTTGCCACAGAATCAGCCCTTGCAAAAACAGGGCTGGAATAGAGCAAATAGAGCGAAATGAGGCATGGCTAAAATGCATGATCTGTTTGGTATTTTGAAAAAAAAACTTCACAGACATGTTTTGTATAGGTATGGCCCTACAATATATTATTCAAATATAGCATGATAGGTCCACTTTAAAGTGTAAAAAAAAACGTAATTCCAGCACGGTAGTTCACCATACATTGCATATTAGTGCACTTGTTCCCTTTAGGCGTGGCTACATTGGAGGTAAGTTTTGCAGACCCATGAGCAAGTCTCTTGAGGTTGCAGAGGAGTTAAGTGGGGGATAGCGTACAATATCACCACTGTAGGAGCAGATAGTGCGTGCAATATGAATGCGGCAGCAACAATACTACCAAATAAGCATATGTATAGCGCACATTATACAGAGGTTCATCACAATGGATCTCCGTGACAGGGGTTTGGAAATCATCAATTAACAAAACTACAACACCACAGTAGTAGCTTCGTTTTTTTTTTAATTACTAGCATAAAGTTCGACAGTAATTGAAAAAACACTTAATTTCTCTCACCAGTTGGCATGCATTTCTTTATTACAATACCACACGTCTACTTGTTTCATCTCCCCTCATAAAGTGAATACCCTTATTTTCATGATTAATCTGGACGGAAATAATCTATATCCACTACCATTTGATGAATAACTCTAACATGAGGTATTCATGGTTCCCAGAGGATGAGGCACAGTGACTTTGCTTCCTCGACCTTTCCCCTAGCACCATCATCAGGAGAGTTTCCCCCTTGGGTCGCCATCTTCTTTCCATCTAGCGCTTCATGGGGTTGACCTAAGGCTAAGCGGTGTTATCTAACAAATCTAAACAACCGTTGGATTTCAAATATAATAAAAAACGTTTTGAAACAGTGCCAACAACTCTGCCAACAGTGATAGTTAGCCATCTGAGGCGGGCAGGGAAGATAGTGGCCGACCCCACCCTGGACACAAACTGTTCGCCCCCCTCCCCTCAGTTTCTTCCCCTCCGCTACCAGCCTCTTAAACAAGGCCCGACCCCCCCGCTGACACTTTACCTCTGCCCATAGTCTAGACCAGGGGTCTCCAACCTTTCTCCACCTGAGAGCTACTTTGAAAAAATGAAAGTGGCCAAGAGCTACTTGCATCGCATCACTTACATTTATTCACTCATCAGTTGAATTAAGCTACTTTTGTGTGAAATTGCAATACCTAAAGCTTATCTAAAATCTTAACTTCACATCAAGGTCCAAGAAAACGACAATTTCTCACATATTAATATGGACAACATAGTAAGTACTTCACTGAAGATTCACATAAATGTCCAAGAGCAAATTACAATGTTTTCACTTCTTATTATGGCCCACACAGTAAATACATCGCCTTAATCACCACCTTGCAAGCATCTTATGGCATGTGTACAATAAGTGCATTCACTCTTTTTTACAGTTAGTGAGATGACTGGCGCTGCATGGAGTCTACCATACAGGTGTATGCTGGACCCACTTAGGTTCACTCTAATAGAGTCATTTACATGTTCATCAGTCGGTCTTGTTCTGTATTTAGATTTCATTCATGCCAGAAAAAGCTGCTTCACACAGGGATGTACACAGAACCAAATAAAGCAGACAGGTTCAGTGCTGCTTGGTGAATGTTCTTATAGTTTTCTGGGTCTACAAGGCTCCAGAAATGTTGTGAGTTTTGCTGAGACTTAAGCTGAACATGATTTTGGAGATGTATAACCTCCATCTCCATCTCCACAGGATCGACACTGAACAGTGCAGCCATATTTTCTTCTTCTTCGTATTGACATGAAATTATAAACCATAATTAATCAATTGTATAGGTCTAGCCTCCCTATATTTGTGTGTGACATTTTTCTATCCTCAAAAACAAAAAACTAATACTTCTGCACTCTAGCTGCAGCTTCAAGCAACGGTCTTCTGTTAAAAAAAGGACACTGAATGTCTTGAATGAGGCATCACGCACAGGACTTGAGTCTGAACACAGCAGACAACAGTATTTACAACAGCATTATAAAAACAAAAATAGTGCATGTGGGTGCACACTCACATTCTCTGTCTTACTGTTACATGAATCCCATGAATGTATGAGATTAAGTTAGCTTCATCATCTCAATCAGTGATTAAGTGAATAATAAAGTTTCTATCAGGTCACTATCAGCCTGTCACTCTTATTAGTAGTTATTTTTCAGGGGGGGCGGGGCTTGGAGGAACGGAGAGGAGACTTTACATTAGTGATGGGAATTCCGATTCCCTTCGGGACACGAATCTTTGATTCAGTTCACTTGAAAAGATTCGTTCACTGATTCGTTCACCGGTTCGCGAACGACATCTGGTGATTTGCACGTTCGCGAACGATTCGTCTTTGTACTTAGTGAGTCTTCACTACTGCCGAAGTCCGTACAAGAAGTTTGCTGGCGTAACATTTATGATATTAAAACACATTTTACACCTCACCTTGTTGCCCCATGAATTATGCTCTGGGAATAGGCCTACATATTTATTAAGAAATATAATTGGCCATTGTTAATCTCTCATAAATGTGTGCCTGACATTACGATGTATTACAGCAGGCTAGCACGTTATAACTTTCAAACCCCATGCATGGACTATGGTGCTTAAATCCAAAAGCATTAAACTCCATTTGGGCGAGTTCAAAGTGAATACAAAAATATATCCTCTACATCGGTGACGATTTATTCATATTCTATAGTATGTACCCATCTATGTTTACCTTTAGCTAGCGGCTAAGCTAGTGGGACGCTACGGAGCCCAGATATCCGCCCTCTGAAGCTTTTAGGGCCGACAGGGAGAGGAGAATGTCCCGCTAACGCGGTTGTGTGTGTTTCACATGAGCGGGACGCTATGGAGCTCAGGTATCCGCCATCTGAAGCTTTTAGGGCCGACAGGGGGAGGAGAATACAACGCTGTGTGTATTTATTGCTAAGCTAGCGGCTAAGCTAGCTGGACGCTACGGAGCCCAGCTATCCGCCCTCTGAAGCTTTTAGTGCCGACAGGGGGAGGAGAATGTCCCGCTAACGCTGTGTGTGTTTTTCACATTAGCGGGACGCTATGGAGCTCAGGTATCCACCATCTGAAGCTTTAGGGCCGACAGGGGGAGGAGAATACAAAGATGTGTGTATTTATCGCTAAGCTAGCTGGACGCTACGGTTCAGGTATCCGTCCTCTTTATTGCGGACAGGTTGAGGAGGATGTCCCGCTTCTGTGTGTGTGTGTGTGTGTGTGTGTGTGTGTGTGTGTGTGTGTGTGTCGGAGCTCAGGCTCTGATTACAGTAGCTACACTGTAGGAAACAGTTCTGAACTGTTTCCGCCAGTTCTTTAAGTTCGTCGTTCGCGAACAGCGAACGAATCGTTTTGTGGGAGGAATCAGTTCATCTCGTTCACTTCAAAGATTCGTTCAAAAAGAACGAATCGTTCGCGAACGACCCATCACTACTTTACATGCGTATTTATCAACTGAAAATAGCAAGAGTGATTCAGAGCGGGTCATGCTGCCGTTGGTTCTGACTGGTGCTGCTGGAGAAAGCAGACTGCTCCATGTGTGGTGTCGCTGTGCCGCTGTCACATCTGCTCCTTGATCTCTGCGTCACGGACCAATTTTATATTTGTGTGACCGAAACAATTCTAAAATAAAAACACTTTATTGTCCGGTCGCGGCCGAAAAATCAAGAAGCAACGTTACTACGCTATAATCGATAATCGAGCGGCGAGCTACTGAAAAGCTGCCCGCGAGCTACCGGTAGCTCGCGATCGACGTGTTGGAGACCCCTGGTCTAGACTCTATATGTATTACATGAATGCACACAATGTCATACTACTTTCTGCACATATTCTGATTTCACATTTCATAGTTTATATGCAAAAATGCATTCATAGCATTCTATTTCCATGTAAATTACTGCTTTATTTAATTTGTATTTTATTGCTATTTCACTGTATTTTATTACAGTGTCAAATATTTTGTGTTTTATATTAGATTTCTTGTTTTTTATATTTTATGTCAAATTCCTAGTATGTGCGAACCTACCTGGCAATAAACCCGTTTCTGATTCTGTGTAATCTCTGAACATCAACAGGCCGTGCGGTCCCAGCTGTGTGCATCACTTTTTTTAGTGTCCCTGGTTTCTGTTGTTTGAGTTTATTGCAGCGTTATGAATTTGCAGATTCAGCGTTTTGTTTGTGCGTCTTTTAGTAAACGCTGCGCATGTTTTGTTGGTGAAGATGTTTCTTAATTGGCATGTGTTTTGGCCCATTTGTGTTTTAATATGCATCGTTTCTCATAATACAAATGTTTTTGGCCGTTGTGGCGCGTTTGCACCTCGAGATTACAACAGAATGTATTTTTGAAGTAACCCTCCCAACCCTGCGTGTCCAGTCAAGATCTTAAATTATACCCTAAGGCCATATACATGTTATTTATTTGATGCTTCGACTACAATTTGATCCTCTTTTGAGGATTTATTCTAATATTGTTCCCAGTGGGATACATTCACCTGAAATTAGCTCAGCTGTATTCCCTTACTTATTTAAAACTACAGAAGAAGATCATCTAACAACAGGGCGGAAAACTCCCGCTGTGCCTCAGGGCTGAGAACTATTGAGCTCAGGAGTCTTCAGCTAATTTATCATTGATGATGAATCATGTTTTCAAATAGGAAGATGGATGCTCTGTGCTAACATAAGGTTGCCATAATTCAGCAAAGCGACCCTATAGAATTTAGAGGAGCAAGAGAAGAGGAGATCAATACATAAATATCACCCCCGGCATTTAATATAGGGTATTGACACGTGCTTTGACTTGACATTGGTGGCCTGAAATGAAAACAGCTCTTGAGTTTGGAGGAAATTATGGTTTAAATGGATTTCTCTGAGCTGATCACTATGCTCTCAAAAAAGGTTCAGCCTGACTCAGACATTTGTATGGACTCGAGTTTCAAACCAAGCTGTGATATCTTATCTACAAAATTGGTTTCCAATACAAGAAGGTACAATTTGTGTCTAGTCACCACCTAAGAATCTTATGTCGATATAAAAGTGACAAAAGATTCCACATGAGGCTTAGTGCAATTGCCTATTATTTGAATAATTGATTGGCCCAAGCAAAATGATGATTGAGTCTGATACTGATTAGAGTCTCCTCCTTTCCATTAGTAGCTTCATGTAATATTCAAAGAGGCCTTACAGCTGTCCCTCAAGGAAGAAATCCCATTGAGGAGTATGAGAAGAAAGGTTGTGATTTATATGTCTGTACAGAGGGACGTCGGAATGGACTGAAAATAACCGTATAAGGTTTCTAGCACCTCCTTGATACCAAGTTTTAAATAATCCAGGAGAGAAACTGGCTTAGCAAAACCAAGGTGAACCATATATAATGGATTTCACTGAAGTATGAGAACCCAGAAAAACGGTCAAAGGTGAAATTCTTGCAGGACGAATATCAGCATATGTCCTTTTTGAATAATTTATTTACAGAGGATATTTTATGCTAATTTCCAGATTCATACTTGTATGTTTTGCCTCTACCAAGACATGTGCTTTAATCCTCAGAAGCGCTTTATTTGTCTCATACTGCCTGTGCTGCAGCACCTCTTTTCACCCTCCGTCTGAAACCAGAACCCAGTCTGCTCTGATTGATCAGCTGTTGTGATTGGTCGACCGCTTATAGACATCCCGCCCCTTAGCCTATCACGTACAATGATGTGAGTGATGGATCGCCAGCCAATTGAAGCGCAATTGTTACATAGTGATGTCATTATGTTACGGAAGTAAACAAAGAAGTCCAATGGACAAAAACCTGAACAACACACAACAGGAAATGGGAAACCCCAAAAAGCACAAGAGTCTCAGCAAATCCTGTCTCTCAGAATTGTCCCTTTCAGCTTCCATATGTCAAAACCTTCTCTTTTAACATAGACTTGATGGACGTTGCTGGTCGAATAAAGATCTGTAATCAACGTTATCAAATCGTTTGGCCTCTTTCACTGAACTTCAGATACATTTGATCTCAGACCTTGTACATCTGGGAAACGGGGGGAATGAAACTCTGGGGTTATATATCATTTTAATTGTTTATACTACGTTATCTTATTTATCATATGTTGTGTCCTCAGGTTGGAAGACGTTTTGGAAGTTTACCTCCAGTCTCTGTAGTCAGGTGCATAATCCAACCAGAGCAAGGCTGACCTGAGCAGTGCATCCTGTGTATATGTTGAGGACAAAGGGGTATGAATACAAGGCAATGCTCAAACCTCTACTGTCAATCTCTCTAAGCAAATTCATATTGAGAAAGTGTACGCATAATCACTTTCGCTACATATCCAGTTAACGATACCTTGCCCAGAGCAGAGGAGGTCTAGAGAGTTTTCTTCTTTGTACAATACTTGGACCGCTCGACTCTGGCTCAGAGCAGAATCATCGTTTTATCCCATTTGGTTTTCGTATCCTGGAGGCAGCACAGTAAGATACAAAGACAGATCCTTTTTTATTACCAAGCGCAAAGTATCAACGGTTGCCAACTTAATGTAGGCAAAGTTTTCATTAAAAAAAAGCACATTTAATCGTCTAATCCTCCACAGCATCTGCCTGCCAGTGTTTAACTCATCACATGAATCCTAAGAGTCAAGGAAAGTTCTACATGTCCCTTCATGCTAAAGCGTATTCTCTTCATTAGCAGTATGGTCATTCAATCTTTATGCCCGTGGTTCCTAATGCACATATAATGTGATACAACGCCTTCTTTAAAATACGCTGCCATCAATATTCCGCTTTAAATGTCCTACAAGACACAACACTGGTAAAAGTGTTGGCTATAAGAGTTGAGAATGAAGCCAAACAGAACCCGTAAATACTCCCTGTGGTAAGCATTTAGTCATTCACTATCTCATCAGTTATTTAGCTAACTTAAGATGTGCTTTTGTTTGACCATCAATACGGCAGAGCTCAATTATAGCAGGCTTTGTGTAACTCCTGTTCCTCACCTCTTGTATTGTATTTCCTCTTCTTACACTGCACACTTAACGATAAACCCATCTTTGTGGACATCCTTGTCACTAATTTGTGCCTCGGGGTGCACGGGGTGATAACACTGGAACACAATGGGAGGCGAGTGAGCACATGTTTGGCTCATCTACGACGGTTAATGGAAGTTCTCAGCTATTGTTCGTCTCTGCTCCCTTTGATGGACTTTTCCTTTCACTGTACATCCTTCATCTTACAGGGAAACGATGTTGTGATAGAGAGCTTAATGTCCCCCAGTAATCGTATTATCATAGCAGTTAGTCAGTGGCAGCAGGGTGCATGTGTCAAGTTATTAGGGTGCTTTAGGTTAATTGGATAAGATGCAGCCTCTTGGTATTGGTTTATGTTATTATCTTTTGTGCATACCAAAATACACATGGAGACAACATGGATACAAACAGTTCAATCAGGAGAGACATTGATGTATGAAATACATATGTATTACTGGGACACGTCATATGAATGAAATAATGATTGCCAGAATTGAGACAGGAGAATGGAATGGTGTTTGGCGATCAGGCCCCGGTTTGCAGGATTATCATTCAGGAGGGGAAGAACCGCTCCGAAGAAACCCCCAAAGAAGTGAAGTATGACATACTGAACTGTAATGAGTTTCTTACCTTGTGGGCTGACTGCGGTGATCTATGGATGAAATGAGAGATTAACATGTGGATTAAACAATCGTACTACTACTAAACAACGGCCGGAATCGCTGCCGGGCTTACTGTACATCATAAGATGCTGACCCGGAGGTCGACGGCCGGAATCAGTGCCGGGCTTACTGTACATCATAAGATGCTGACCCGGAGGTCGACGGCCGGAATCAGTGCCGGGCTTACGTACTACCACTAAACATTGCCGACACGATGGTCGATGACCTGCGATGCAGGGTTAAACATACACAGATGAACACTACCACTAACATGCATAAATACCAAGTTAGAGAGATCTTGGATGGCCGTCTGGTTGTTGTAGGGATGAGGAATAATTACCTTGATTGCGGCACCTATCCTGGACGAAGCCCTGAAATGCTATTAAGACACCACCACCAGTTATATGCATGTTTACCATAGGTAAACTGGAGAGATCTTGGATTGCCGGCACGAGCCGATGTCCGATGATACATGAATGTCATACCCTGGCTTATCGTAAGCCATGTGAGCATGAAACCAAATATAAATGAGTGCAATATGCGCAGCATAAAATGATGTATGCTTAGGTAAATACTGAAACATGACCCATGATATAGGACTAGCTTAATTAGCATTTGAATTACGCCACGGTGAGACATAGATGCACTTGATTGGGTGATTAGACTGTCTTCTATCATCTTACGTGAACTTCTCTTTCTCCCTGAAAGAAACCCCCCAAAACCACGGATGGGCAGCATCCGTGAATAAAAAAAAATAAAAAAAAAGAAGACTCATTGAGTGTCTGAGTGAGTAGATACGGCCGCAGCTAATGTGTGGCGTTAATGGGGGTAGGGGGGATGGTTCGAACAATTATTTGCCACGTGGTTCCTGGCGCGAGGGAGTGGCAAAGCTGCGGTTGCGCCTGGGGCATACAGACCTCGGATGAGCGTCCTTGCAGAAACTGCAGATGTGGAGGAATGTACAATATGGGTGGGAGAAGACGTTTTCGTTAAAGTTATGACAAATCTTCTCGTCTTGCCTATGCTGCACCTGACGGCTTTGACTATTATTCCCGGAAAACGGCGTGGGAAAGACTCTAGGTCCGGAGAGAGGCACTGAAGGGCAGAAAGGGGAGGTGTGGCCCTGCGCCCCACAGCTGTTACACGTAGCGACTTGATGGCCGCCGGTAGCCATCACGAGCAGCTCGGTGTCCAGCACGGACCAATCCAGGCGAACGTTGTGATGGCTAAGTGAAGCGCTGCTTTGCTTGAAAAACTTTTATGGTAAAAGTAGAAAACGGATCTTCCGTATTTAAGGTGAAGATCACCGATCATGCCCAGATAAGCGTCTAATTCGATCCTTCTTTCGGGGTAAACTGAACAGAGAACGTCCCGAAAGATGCCAAAAGCAACCAGAAATGTCCCGATGCTGAGGTCTTTGAGGAGCCGGGGGTCTGAAGACTTGAAGACGGCAGTGATGCTTCCTCCCGTGGCAATGGATTTGTCGCACTCCGGAGAAGGCGAAATAAGGCTGACGAGATTAATGTCTTTCCTTTCGAGAATTTTCGCTCTAAGCCGTGAGGAAATGTTAGCGGCTTGGGGAATGTACATCCTGCCTGAAGGAGGAGCTGGGAGGGCGAAAGCCAGGGAGTGAGAGGGAGCTACCGCTTGTGGCTGTAAAAGACCCTGACCCGGCATAAACCCTGGCGGTACCGAAGCAGAAGACCCGGCCCTGTTCGCGGAAGAGGCTGAAGCTCCAGCAGGGCCCTTTTCCATGGACTGGAGGCGAGCGTCGATTAGCAGCAAGGAGCTTGCTAGAGATTGCAGGGTGTTTGCTAAACTAGCGTCCGTGAGGGGCTGGTTTCCGGTGCTCCCGGGCTGGTCGGCACTGGGGTGAGCCTGGGAAGGGGTGGATTTTTTCGACGAGCGAGCTCGTGGAGGACTCGCCTTCCTTGTCCTTTTTCCCCCTCGCCCGCGCCCTCGCCCGCGCCCTGATCTCTCGGGAGAGCTGGCTGGAGCTGCTGGCTTGGGCTGGGGGACCGCACCGGAGACTTGGTCCGAGAGCTCCCGAAGCTGGGAGAGAGGGAGATCTGGGGCTGCAGAAATGCCCTACTGCAGTAGATGGGAGAAGAGGAAGTCTGCCGCTCATGCGCCGGTGGCTTGAGGAGTTGGAAGCTACTTCTGGAGGTACGTGGGAGCCAGGATCGAGATCCTTCGAAAAAGGTTCGTTGTCGGAAAAGTCTGAATTAGACATCTTGAGGTTATATATTCCTGAGTGTTTAACGGAAGAGGACTATTAGTGTACTACCATTTGCGTATTGTCACCTGGAATGACAGCTGACAAGAGGGAAGAGCAGATATAAAGGGATTAGCGGGTGCAACGATAGGCTTGTTTGAATGAAGACAGGAGTGATTGGTTAGCTGGGGAGTGACGCCCCCGATCACTTAATGAGGGAGGAGAGGGTAGAGAAGTGACGTGTAATATGAATGAAGAGCTTGGTCTTCCTGCTTGAACTTGCGCTAAGCTTCAGTACAATGCATCAGTAGGTCGCCTGAGGAAATGGATGCATGTATTTTAAACAGTGCATAACAGCATACAGAAGTGTTTTTAAAGAGGCCCTATTATGCTTTCTGGAGTTTTTCCTTTCTGTTTTTCGTGCATGTAAATGGTCTGCAAAAGCTAAAATCCCTTTCTCCCCCGAGGGTGCGTTTTTAGGCAGAGGGGGGGGCAGTGTGTGTGAGAGAAAAGCACTTAATTGGAGTCCACTGTTTACTTCCGTATCATAGTGACATCACTATGTAACAC